>NW_026912144.1:0-237000 GCF_963662255.1 Cinclus cinclus
AGCTGGTGAACAGCTGCACCTAATTTTCCCAAGCTGCGAGAGCATTCTCAGCCGAGTTCTGCTTTGTCAGAGCTATTGCTGAACTTTTGCAGTCCCGGAAGCTGCTGAAACCAAGGCTGTGTTCTGCCTCTTCATTCTTGGCTTTCTGTGCTCCAGCGAGTTGTGAAGCTCGGACACGGCATTCAGCTTTGCCGCCTCTCTGCACGGAAAGCACTAGACAGAACTAGTGTGCTTCGTGCATGCTCTCTCCTCGCTTTTCTGGTCACTGCTCTGCTTTTTGCTTGGCAGCGTTCAAAGGGTCCACGGCATACATCTTGCACAGCGAGACGTGGCCGGCGAGGAATACTTGCTGGCTTAAGTCGTTCCATGCTCAAGGCATTCATCAGAGCAACACAATGTGGGAAAAGAGGAGGGAACATTGCAGGACAAATTTCTATGCTGGAACATTCTTGTCTGCGAGACAGCTCTCCGCAGCGCTAGTATTTGGCCAGGCTGAAATCAGCGCCGCGGTAAGCCAATCTTACAAGCGGAGTGCAACGAGCTCGGCGATATGGGGCCACTTGGCAGGTGGCCGAAGAAAGACGGCTGCCCCGTGAATGTGGTGCCAGAAGGCAAGTTTCAGCAGGGCGTTCCGGGCGAGCTTAATGTGTAGCCGCAGTTGTTCTAGGCGAGTTGTAGCCGAGAAGCTTTCCGTCTCCATTCACGAGACAAGAAAGGCAGAACGCAAGGGCGCACAGGGTTGAGAAGAAAAGTGCGCGTAGCGAGCTCGTTGCGGCAGAAGCGAAAGCCAGGAGCAGCGTGCTCGGTGCGAGAAGTAGACGGCGCTTCGCCTCCTTGGGTAGGAAAGCGCAGCTGGTCACGAAGGGCAGCCAGCGAAGCTTCAGAACAGCAGGCTGTTCTGCTCAGCATACGAGCCTGAAGTGAGTGGCAAGGGCTAAGGGGACAGTTCCAAGGCATCTAGCTTTCCTGCTAGCAATGCCATTTCTACCCTGCTGTGGAAAACATTGTCCTTTGCCCTTATGCTCCGAGAGGCAGAGAGCAACTCGGCAGACGCAGTGCAGAGGGAAAGGACACCGTATCCGTGGGAGCGTGATGCCGCTTAGGCGGGCAAGGCAGAAAGGTGCCGCCCGGCACTGGCTTTGACTTCCTGAGCTTCCTTGCTCGGACAGCAGCTGCCGAAAGCTGGCAACTAGGCTGCCAGAGTGCAGAATGTAGGCGGTGCGGCACGCCTGCTTGCCGAAAGCCAGTGTCAGCGAGACAGCGTGCTAGGCTCTGTTTCACAGCTCCTTGGAGAACACGCACTGGAAGAATGCCCTCTCTGTTCCGCAAAAGCTCTGCCACTGTGAAGGTGGAAGAAGCAGCCTGTGGCCATGGGCAGAGCTAGTCAACAGCTGCGCCTAACTTTCCCAAGCTGCGAGAGCATTCTCGGCCGAGTTCTGCTTTGACAGAGCTATTGCTGAACTTTTGCAGTCCCGGAAGCTGCTGAAACCAAGGCTGTGTTCTGCCTCTTCATTCTTGCCTTCCAGTGCTCCAGCGAGTTGTGAAGCTCGGACACGGCATTCAGCTTTGCCGCCTCTCTGCACGGAAAGCACTAGACAGAACTAGTGTGCTTCGTGCATGCTCTCTCCTCGCTTTTATGGTCACTGCTCTGCTTTTTGCTTGGCAGCGTTCAAAGGGTCCACGGCATACATCTTGCACAGCGAGAGCTGGCCGGCGAGGAATACTTGCTGGCTTAAGTCGTTCCATGCTCAAGGCATTCATCAGAGCAACACAATGTGGGAAAAGAGGAGGGAACATTGCAGGACAAATTTCTATGCTGGAACATTCTTGTCTGCGAGACAGCTCTCCGCAGCGCTAGTATTTGGCCAGGCTGAAATCAGCGCCGCGGTAAGCCAATCTGACAAGCGGAGTGCAACGAGCGCGGCGATATGGGGCCACTTGGCAGGTGGCCGAAGAAAGACGGCTGCCCCGTGAATGTGGTGCCAGAAGGCAAGTTTCAGCAGGGCGTTCCGGGCGAGCTTAATGTGTAGCCGCAGTTGTTCTAGGCGAGTTGTAGCCGAGAAGCTTTCCGTCTCCATTCACGAGACAAGAAAGGCAGAACGCAAGGGCGCACAGGGTTGAGAAGAAAAGTGCGCGTAGCGAGCTCGTTGCGGCAGAAGCGAAAGCCAGGAGCAGCGTGCTCGGTGCGAGAAGTAGACGGCGCTTCGCCTCCTTGGGTAGGAAAGCGCAGCTGGTCACGAAGGGCAGCCAGCGAAGCTTCAGAACAGCAGGCTGTTCTGCTCAGCATACGAGCCTGAAGTGAGTGGCAAGGGCTAAGGGGACAGTTCCAAGGCATCCAGCTTTCCTGCTAGCAATGCCATTTCTACCCTGCTGTGGAAAACATTGTCCTTTGCCCTTATGCTCCGAGAGGCAGAGAGCAACTCGGCAGACGCAGTGCAGAGGGAAAGGACACCGTATCCGTGGGAGCGTGACGCCGCTTAGGCGGGCAAAGCAGAAAGGTGCCGCCCGGCACTGGCTTTGACTTCCTGAGCCTCCTTGCTAGGACAGCAGCTGCCGAAAGCTGGCAACTAGGCTGCCAGAGTGCAGAATGTAGGCGGTCTGGCACGCCTGCTTGCCGAAACACAGTATCAGCGAGACAGCGTGCTAGGCTCTCTTTCACAGCTCCTTGGAGAACACGCACTGGAAGAATGCCCTCTCTGTTCCGCAAAAGCTCTGCCACAGTGAAGGTGGAAGAAGCAGCCTGTGGCCACGGGCAGAGCTGGTCAACAGCTGCGCCTAAGTTTCCCAAGCTGTGAGAGCATTCTCGGCTGAATTCTGCTTTGACAGAGCTATTGCTGAACTTTTGCAGTCCCGGAAGCTGCTGAAACCAAGGCTGTGTTCTGCCTCTTCATTCTTGCCTTCCAGTGCTCCAGCGAGTTGTGAAGCTCGGACACGGCATTCAGCTTTGCCGCCTCTCTGCACGGAAAGCACTAGACAGAACTAGTGTGCTTCGTGCATGCTCTCTCCTCGCTTTTATGGTCACTGCTCTGCTTTTTGCTTGGCAGCGTTCAAAGGGTCCACGGCATACATCTTGCACAGCGAGAGGTGGCCGGCGAGGAATACTTGCTGGCTTAAGTCGTTCCATGCTCAAGGCATTCATCAGAGCAACACAATGTGGGAAAAGAGGAGGGAACATTGCAGGACAAATTTCTATGCTGGAACATTCTTGTCTGCGAGACAGCTCTCCGCAGCGCTAGTATTTGGCCAGGCTGAAATCAGCGCCGCGGTAAGCCAATCTGACAAGCGGAGTGCAACGAGCACGGCGATATGGGGCCACTTGGCAGGTGGCCGAAGAAAGACGGCTGCCCCGTGAATGTGGTGCCAGAAGGCAAGTTTCAGCAGGGCGTTCCGGGCGAGCTTAATGTGTAGCCGCAGTTGTTCTAGGCGAGTTGTAGCCGAGAAGCTTTCCGTCTCCATTCACGAGACAAGAAAGGCAGAACGCAAGGGCGCACAGGGTTGAGAAGAAAAGTGCGCGTAGCGAGCTCGTTGCGGCAGAAGCGAAAGCCAGGAGCAGCGTGCTCGGTGCGAGAAGTAGACGGCGCTTCGCCTCCTTGGGTAGGAAAGCGCAGCTGGTCACGAAGGGCAGCCAGCGAAGCTTCAGAACAGCAGGCTGTTCTGCTCAGCATACGAGCCTGAAGTGAGTGGCAAGGGCTAAGGGGACAGTTCCAAGGCATCCAGCTTTCCTGCTAGCAATGCCATTTCTACCCTGCTGTGGAAAACATTGTCCTTTGCCCTTATGCTCCGAGAGGCAGAGAGCAACTCGGCAGACGCAGTGCAGAGGGAAAGGACACCGTATCCGTGGGAGCGTGATGCCGCTTAGGCGGGCAAGGCAGAAAGGTGCCGCCCGGCACTGGCTTTGACTTCCTGAGCTTCCTTGCTCGGACAGCAGCTGCCGAAAGCTGGCAACTAGGCTGCCAGAGTGCAGAATGTAGGCGGTGCGGCACGCCTGCTTGCCGAAAGCCAGTATCAGCGAGACAGCGTGCTAGGCTCTGTTTCACAGCTCCTTGGAGAACACGCACTGGAAGAATGCCCTCTCTGTTCCGCAAAAGCTCTGCCACAGTGAAGGTGGATGAAGCAGCCTGTGGCCACGGGCAGAGCTGGTCAACGGCTGCGCCTAACTTTCCCAAGCTGCGAGAGCATTCTCAGCCGAGTTCTGCTTTGACAGAGCTATTGCTGAACTTTTGCAGTCCCGGAAGCTGCTGAAACCAAGGCTGTGTTCTGCCTCTTCATTCTTGGCTTTCTGTGCTCCAGCGAGTTGTGAAGCTCGGACACGGCATTCAGCTTTGCCGCCTCTCTGCACGGAAAGCACTAGACAGAACTAGTGTGCTTCGTGCATGCTCTCTCCTCGCTTTTATGGTCACTGCTCTGCTTTTTGCTTGGCAGCGTTCAAAGGGTCCACGGCATACATCTTGCACAGCGAGACGTGGCCGGCGAGGAATACTTGCTGGCTTAAGTCGTTCCATGCTCAAGGCATTCATCAGAGCAACACAATGTGGGAAAAGAGGAGGGAACATTGCAGGACAAATTTCTATGCTGGAACATTCTTGTCTGCGAGACAGCTCTCCGCAGCGCTAGTATTTGGCCAGGCTGAAATCAGCGCCGCGGTAAGCCAATCTGACAAGCGGAGTGCAACGAGCGCGGCGATATGGGGCCACTTGGCAGGTGGCCGAAGAAAGACGGCTGCCCCGTGAATGTGGTGCCAGAAGGCAAGTTTCAGCAGGGCGTTCCGGGCGAGCTTAATGTGTAGCCGCAGTTGTTCTAGGCGAGTTGTAGCCGAGAAGCTTTCCGTCTCCATTCACGAGACAAGAAAGGCAGAACGCAAGGGCGCACAGGGTTGAGAAGAAAAGTGCGCGTAGCGAGCTCGTTGCGGCAGAAGCGAAAGCCAGGAGCAGCGTGCTCGGTGCAAGAAGTAGACGGAGCTTCGCCTCCTTGGGTAGGAAAACGCAGCTGGTCACGAAGGGCAGCCAGCGAAGCTTCAGAACAGCAGGCTGTTCTGCTCAGCGTACGAGCCTGAAGTGAGTGGCAAGGGCTAAGGGGACAGTTCCAAGGCATCTAGCTTTCCTGCTAGCAATGCCATTTCTACCCTGCTGTGGAAAACATTGTCCTTTGCCCTTATGCTGCGAGAGGCAGAGAGCAACTCGGCAGACGCAGTGCAGAGGGAAAGGACACCGTATCCGTGGGAGCGTGACGCCGCTTAGGCGGGCAAAGCAGAAAGGTGCTGCCCTGCACTGGCTTTGACTTCCTGAGCTTCCTTGCTCGGACAGCAGCTGCCGAAAGCTGGCAACTAGGCTGCCAGAGTGCAGAATGTAGGCGGTCTGGCACGCCTGCTTGCCGAAAGCCAGTATCAGCGAGACAGCGTGCTAGGCTCTGTTTCACAGCTCCTTGGAGAACACGCAGTGGAAGAATGCCCTCTCTGTTCCGCAAAAGCTCTGCCACAGTGAAGGTGGAAGAAGCAGCCTGTGGCCACGGGCAGAGCTAGTCAACAGCTGCGCCTAACTTTCCCAAGCTGCGAGAGCATTCTCAGCCGAGTTCTGCTTTGACAGAGCTATTGCTGAACTTTTGCAGTCCCGGAAGCTGCTGAAACCAAGGCTGTGTTCTGCCTCTTCATTCTTGGCTTTCTGTGCTCCAGCGAGTTGTGAAGCTCGGACACGGCATTCAGCTTTGCCGCCTCTCTGCACGGAAAGCACTAGACAGAACTAGTGTGCTTCGTGCATGCTCTCTCCTCGCTTTTATGGTCACTGCTCTGCTTTTTGCTTGGCAGCGTTCAAAGGGTCCACGGCATACATCTTGCACAGCGAGACGTGGCCGGCGAGGAATACTTGCTGGCTTAAGTCGTTCCATGCTCAAGGCATTCATCAGAGCAACACAATGTGGGAAAAGAGGAGGGAACATTGCAGGACAAATTTCTATGCTGGAACACTCTTGTCTGCGAGACAGCTCTCCGCAGCGCTAGTATTTGGCCAGACTGAAATCAGCGCCGCGGTAAAGCCAATCTGACAAGCGGAGTGCAACGAGCACGGCGATATGGGGCCACTTGGCAGGTGGCCGAAGAAAGACGGCTGCCCCGTGAATGTGGTGCCAGAAGGCAAGTTTCAGCAGGGCGTTCCGGGCGAGCTTAATGTGTAGCCGCAGTTGTTCTAGGCGAGTTGTAGCCGAGAAGCTTTCCGTCTCCATTCACGAGACAAGAAAGGCAGAACGCAAGGGCGCACAGGGTTGAGAAGGAAAGTGCGCGTAGCGAGCTTGTTGCGGCAGAAGCGAAAGCCAGGAGCAGCGTTCTCGGTGCGAGAAATAGACGGCGCTTCGCCTCCTTGGGTAGGAAAGCGCAGCTGGTCACGAAGGGCAGCCAGCGAAGCTTCAGAACAGCAGGCTGTTCTGCTCAGCGTACGAGCCTGAAGTGAGTGGCAAGGGCTAAGGGGACAGTTCCAAGGCATCTAGCTTTCCTGCTAGCAATGCCATTTCTACCCTGCTGTGGAAAACATTGTCCTTTGCCCTTATGCTCCGAGAGGCAGAGAGCAACTCGGCAGACGCAGTGCAGAGGGAAAGGACACCGTATCTGTGGGAGCGTGATGCCGCTTAGGCGGGCAAAGCAGAAAGGTGCCGCCCGGCACTGGCTTTGACTTCCTGAGCCTCCTTGCTCGGACAGCAGCTGCCGAAAGCTGGCAACTAGGCTGCCAGAGTGCAGAATGTAGGCGGTCTGGCACGCCTGCTTGCCGAAAGCCAGTATCAGCGAGACAGCGTGCTAGGCTCTGTTTCACAGCTCCTTGGAGAACACGCACTGGAAGAATGCCCTCTCTGTTCCGCAAAAGCTCTGCCACAGTGAAGGTGGAAGAAGCAGCCTGTGGCCACGGGCAGAGCTGGTCAACGGCTGCGCCTAACTTTCCCAAGCTGCGAGAGCATTCTCAGCCGAGTTCTGCTTTGACAGAGCTATTGCTGAACTTTTGCAGTCCCGGAAGCTGCTGAAACCAAGGCTGTGTTCTGCCTCTTCATTCTTGGCTTTCTGTGCTCCAGCGAGTTGTGAAGCTCGGACACGGCATTCAGCTTTGCCGCCTCTCTGCACGGAAAGCACTAGACAGAACTAGTGTGCTTCGTGCATGCTCTCTCCTCGCTTTTATGGTCACTGCTCTGCTTTTTGCTTGGCAGCGTTCAAAGGGTCCACGGCATACATCTTGCACAGCGAGACGTGGCCGGCGAGGAATACTTGCAGGCTTAAGTCGTTCCATGCTCAAGGCATTCATCAGAGCAACACAATGTGGGAAAAGAGGAGGGAACATTGCAGGACAAATTTCTATGCTGGAACACTCTTGTCTGCGAGACAGCTCTCCGCAGCGCTAGTATTTGGCCAGACTGAAATCAGCGCCGCGGTAAAGCCAATCTGACAAGCGGAGTGCAACGAGCACGGCGATATGGGGCCACTTGGCAGGTGGCCGAAGAAAGACGGCTGCCCCGTGAATGTGGTGCCAGAAGGCAAGTTTCAGCAGGGCGTTCCGGGCGAGCTTAATGTGTAGCCGCAGTTGTTCTAGGCGAGTTGTAGCCGAGAAGCTTTCCGTCTCCATTCACGAGACAAGAAAGGCAGAACGCAAGGGCGCACAGGGTTGAGAAGGAAAGTGCGCGTAGCGAGCTTGTTGCGGCAGAAGCGAAAGCCAGGAGCAGCGTTCTCGGTGTGTGAAGTAGACGGCGCTTCGCCTCCTTGGGTAGGAAAGCGCAGCTGGTCACGAAGGGCAGCCAGCGAAGCTTCAGAACAGCAGGCTGTTCTGCTCAGCGTACGAGCCTGAAGTGAGTGGCAAGGGCTAAGGGGACAGTTCCAAGGCATCTAGCTTTCCTGCTAGCAATGCCATTTCTACCCTGCTGTGGAAAACATTGTCCTTTGCCCTTATGCTCCGAGAGGCAGAGAGCAACACGGCAGACGCAGTGCAGAGGGAAAGGACACCGTATCTGTGGGAGCGTGACGCCGCTTAGGCGGGCAAAGCAGAAAGGTGCCGCCCGGCACTGGCTTTGACTTCCTGAGCTTCCTTGCTCGGACAGCAGCTGCCGAAAGCTGGCAACTAGGCTGCCAGAGTGCAGAATGTAGGCGGTGCGGCACGCCTGCTTGCCGAAAGCCAGTATCAGCGAGACAGCGTGCTAGGCTCTGTTTCACAGCTCCTTGGAGAACACGCACTGGAAGAATGCCCTCTCTGTTCCGCAAAAGCTCTGCCACAGTGAAGGTGGAAGAAGCAGCCTGTGGCCACGGGCAGAGCTGGTCAACAGCTGCGCCTAACTTTCCCAAGCTGCGAGAGCATTCTCAGCCGAGTTCTGCTTTGACAGAGCTATTGCTGAACTTTTGCAGTCCCGGAAGCTGCTGAAACCAAGGCTGTGTTCTGCCTCTTCATTCTTGGCTTTCTGTGCTCCAGCGAGTTGTGAAGCTCGGACACGGCATTCAGCTTTGCCGCCTCTCTGCACGGACAGCACTAGACAGAACTAGTGTGCTTCGTGCATGCTCTCTCCTCGCTTTTATGGTCACTGCTCTGCTTTTTGCTTGGCAGCGTTCAAAGGGTCCATGGCATACATCTTGCACAGCGAGACGTGGCCGGCGAGGAATACTTGCTGGCTTAAGTCGTTCCATGCTCAAGGCATTCATCAGAGTAACACAATGTGGGAAAAGAGGAGGGAACATTGCAGGACAAATTTCTATGCTGGAACATTCTTGTCTGCGAGACAGCTCTCCGCAGCGCTAGTATTTGGCCAGGCTGAAATCAGCGCCGCAGTAAGCCAATCTGACAAGCGGAGTGCAACGAGCGCGGCGATATGGGGCCACTTGGCAGGTGGCCGAAGAAAGACGGCTGCCCCATGAATGTGGTGCCAGAAGGCAAGTTTCAGCAGGGCGTTCCGGGCGAGCTTAATGTGTAGCCGCAGTTGTTCTAGGCGAGTTGTAGCCGAGAAGCTTTCCGTCTCCATTCACGAGACAAGAAAGGCAGAACGCAAGGGCGCACAGGGTTGAGAAGAAAAGTGCGCGTAGCGAGCTCGTTGCGACAGAAGCGAAAGCCAGGAGCAGCGTTCTCGGTGCGAGAAGTAGACGGCGCTTCGCCTCCTTGGGTAGGAAAGCGCAGCTGGTCACGAAGGGCAGCCAGCGAAGCTTCAGAACAGCAGGCTGTTCTGCTCAGCGTACGAGCCTGAAGTGAGTGGCAAGGGCTAAGGGGACAGTTCCAAGGCATCTAGCTTTCCTGCTAGCAATGCCATTTCTACCCTGCTGTGGAAAACATTGTCCTTTGCCCTTATGCTCCGAGAGGCAGAGAGCAACTCGGCAGACGCAGTGCAGAGGGAAAGGACACCGTATCCGTGGGAGCGTGACGCCGCTTAGGCGGGCAAAGCAGAAAGGTGCCGCCCGGCACTGGCTTTGACTTCCTGAGCTTCCTTGCTCGGACAGCAGCTGCCGAAAGCTGGCAACTAGGCTGCCAGAGTGCAGAATGTAGGCGGTGCGGCACGCCCCCTTGCTGTAAGCCAGTATCAGCGAGACAGCGTGCTAGGCTCTGTTTCACAGCTCCTTGGAGAACACGCACTGGAAGAATGCCCTCTCTGTTCCGCAAAAGCTCTGCCACAGTGAAGGTGGAAGAAGCAGCCTGTGGCCACGGGCAGAGCTAGTCAACAGCTGCGCCTAACTTTCCCAAGCTGCGAGAGCATTCTCAGCCGAGTTCTCCTTGACAGAGCTATTGCTGAACTTTTGCAGTCCCGGAAGCTGCTGAAACCAAGGCTGTGTTCTGCCTCTTCATTCTTGGCTTTCCGTGCTCCAGCGAGTTGTGAAGCTCGGACACGGCATTCAGCTTTGCCGCCTCTCTGCACGGAAAGCACTAGACAGAACTAGTGTGCTTCGTGCATGCTCTCTCCTCGCTTTTATGGTCACTGCTCTGCTTTTTGCTTGGCAGCGTTCAAAGGGTCCACGGCATACATCTTGCAGACCGAGAGCTGGCCGGCGAGGAATACTTGCTGGCTTAAGTCATTCCATGCTCAAGGCATTCATCAGAGCAACACAATGTGGGAAAAGAGGAGGGAACATTGCAGGACAAATTTCTATGCTGGAACATTCTTGTCTGCGAGACAGCTCTCCGCAGCGCTAGTATTTGGCCAGGCTGAAATCAGCGCCGCGGTAAGCCAATCTGACAAGCGGAGTGCAACGAGCGCGGCGATATGGGGCCACTTGGCAGGTGGCCGAAGAAAGACGGCTGCCCCGTGAATGTGGTGCCAGAAGGCAAGTTTCAGCAGGGCGTTCCGGGCGAGCTTAATGTGTAGCCGCAGTTGTTCTAGGCGAGTTGTAGCCGAGAAGCTTTCCGTCTCCATTCACGAGACAAGAAAGGCAGAACGCAAGGGCGCACAGGGTTGAGAAGAAAAGTGCGCGTAGCGAGCTCGTTGCGGCAGAAGCGAAAGCCAGGAGCAGCGTGCTCGGTGCGAGAAGTAGACGGCGCTTCGCCTCCTTGGGTAGGAAAACGCAGCTGGTCACGAACGGAAGCCAGCAAAGCTTCAGAACAGCAGGCAGTTCTGCTCAGCGTACGAGCCTGAAGTGAGTGGCAAGGGCTAAGGGGACAGTTCCAAGGCATCTAGCTTTCCTGCTAGCAATGCCATTTCTACCCTGCTGTGGAAAACATTGTCCTTTGCCCTTATGCTCCGAGAGGCAGAGAGCAACTCGGCAGACGCAGTGCAGAGGGAAAGGACACCGTATCCGTGGGAGCGTGACGCCGCTTAGGCGGGCAAAGCAGAAAGGTGCCGCCCGGCACTGGCTTTGACTTCCTGAGCCTCATTGCTCGGACAGCAGCTGCCGAAAGCTGGCAACTAGGCTGCCAGAGTGCAGAATGTAGGCGGTGCGGCACGCCTGCTTGCCGAAAGCCAGTATCAGCGAGACAGCGTGCTAGGCTCTGTTTCACAGCTCCTTGGAGAACACGCACTGGAAGAATGCCCTCTCTGTTCCGCAAAAGCTCTGCCACAGTGAAGGTGGAAGAAGCAGCCTGTGGCCACGGGCAGAGCTAGTCAACAGCTGCGCCTAACTTTCCCAAGCTGCGAGAGCATTCTCAGCCGAGTTCTCCTTGACAGAGCTATTGCTGAACTTTTGCAGTCCCGGAAGCTGCTGAAACCAAGGCTGTGTTCTGCCTCTTCATTCTTGGCTTTCTGTGCTCCAGCGAGTTGTGAAGCTCGGACACGGTATTCAGCTTTGCCGCCTCTCTGCACGGAAAGCACTAGACAGAACTAGTGTGCTTCGTGCATGCTCTCTCCTCGCTTTTCTGGTCACTGCTCTGCTTTTTGCTTGGCAGCGTTCAAAGGGTCCACAGCATACATCTTGCAGAGCGAGAGCTGGCCGGCGAGGAATACTTGCTGGCTTAAGTCGTTCCATGCTCAAGGCATTCATCAGAGCAACACAATGTGGGAAAAGAGGAGGGAACATTGCAGGACAAATTTCTATGCTGGAACATTCTTGTCTGCGAGACAGCTCTCCGCAGCGCTAGCATTTGGCCAGGCTGAAATCAGCGCCGCAGTAAGCCAATCTGACAAGCAGAGTGCAACGAGCGCGGCGATATGGGGCCACTTGGCAGGTGGCCGAAGGAAGACGGCTGCCCCGTGAATGTGGTGCCAGAAGGCAAGTTTCAGCAGGGCGTTCCGGGCGAGCTTAATGTGTAGCCGCAGTTGTTCTAGGCGAGTTGTAGCCGAGAAGCTTTCCGGTTCCATTCACGAGACAAGAAAGGCAGAACGCAAGGGCGCACAGGGTTGAGAAGAAAAGTGCGCGTAGCGAGCTCGTTGCGGCAGAAGCGAAAGCCAGGAGCAGCGTGCTCGGTGCGAGAAGTAGACGGCGCTTCGCCTCCTTGGGTAGGAAAGCGCAGCTGGTCACGAAGGGCAGCCAGCGAAGCTTCAGAACAGCAGGCTGTTCTGCTCAGCGTACGAGCCTGAAGTGAGTGGCAAGGGCTAAGGGGACAGTTCCAAGGCATCTAGCTTTCCTGCTAGCAATGCCATTTCTACCCTGCTGTGGAAAACATTGTCCTTTGCCCTTATGCTCCGAGAGGCAGAGAGCAACACGGCAGACGCAGTGCAGAGGGAAAGGACACCGTATCCGTGGGAGCGTGACGCCGCTTAGGCGGGCAAAGCAGAAAGGTGCCGCCCGGCACTGGCTTTGACTTCCTGAGCTTCCTTGCTCGGACAGCAGCTGCCGAAAGCTGGCAACTAGGCTGCCAGAGTGCAGAATGTAGGCGGTGCGGCACGCCTGTTTGCCGAAAGCCAGTATCAGCGAGACAGCGTGCTAGGCTCTGTTTCACAGCTCCTTGGAGAACACGCACTGGAAGAATGCCCTCTCTGTTCCGCAAAAGCTCTGCCACAGTGAAGGTGGAAGAAGCAGCCTGTGGCCACGGGCAGAGCTGGTCAACGGCTGCGCCTAACTTTCCCAAGCTGCGAGAGCATTCTCAGCCGAGTTCTGCTTTGACAGAGCTATTGCTGAACTTTTGCAGTCCCGGAAGGTGCTGAAACCGAGGCTGTGTTCTGCCTCTTCATTCTTGGCTTTCTGTGCTCCAGCGAGTTGTGAAGCTCGGACACGGCATTCAGCTTTGCCGCCTCTCTGCACGGACAGCACTAGACAGAACTAGTGTGCTTCGTGCATGCTCTCTCCTCGCTTTTCTGGTCACTGCTCTGCTTTTTGCTTGGCAGCGTTCAAAGGGTCCACGGCATACATCTTGCACAGAGAGAGGTGGCCGGCGAGGAATACTTGCTGGCTTAAGTCGTTCCATGCTCAAGGCATTCATCAGAGCAACACAATGTGGGAAAAGAGGAGGGAACATTGCAGGACAAATTTCTATGCTGGAACATTCTTGTCTGCGAGACAGCTCTCCGCAGCGCTAGTATTTGGCCAGGCTGAAATCAGCGCCGCCGTAAGCCAATCTGACAAGCGGAGTGCAACGAGCGCGGCGATATGGGGCCACTTGGCAGGTGGCCGAAGAAAGACGGCTGCCCCGTGAATGTGGTGCCAGAAGGCAAGTTTCAGCAGGGCGTTCCGGGCGAGCTTAATGTGTAGCCGCAGTTGTTCTAGGCGAGTTGTAGCCGAGAAGCTTTCCGTCTCCATTCACGAGACAAGAAAGGCAGAACGCAAGGGCGCACAGGGTTGAGAAGAAAAGTGCGCGTAGCGAGCTCGTTGCGGCAGAAGCGAAAGCCAGGAGCAGCGTTCTCGGTGCGAGAAATAGACGGCGCTTCACCTCCTTGGGTAGGAAAGCGCAGCTGGTCACGAACGGCAGCCAGCGAAGCTTCAGAACAGCAGGCTGTTCTGCTCAGCGTACGAGCCTGAAGTGAGTGGCAAGGGCTAAGGGGACAGTTCCAAGGCATCTAGCTTTCCTGCTAGCAATGCCATTTCTACCCTGCTGTGGAAAACATTGTCCTTTGCCCTTATGCTCCGAGAGGCAGAGAGCAACTCGGCAGACGCAGTGCAGAGGGAAAGGACACCGTATCCGTGGGAGCGTGACGCCGCTTAGGCGGGCAAAGCAGAAAGGTGCCGCCCGGCACTGGCTTTGACTTCCTGAGCTTCCTTGCTCGGACAGCAGCTGCCGAAAGCTGGCAACTAGGCTGCCAGAGTGCAGAATGTAGGCGGTGCGGCACGCCTGTTTGCCGAAAGCCAGTATCAGCGAGACAGCGTGCTAGGCTCTGTTTCACAGCTCCTTGGAGAACACGCCCTTGAAGAATGCCCTCTCTGTTCCGCAAAAGCTCTGCCACAGTGAAGGTGGAAGAAGCAGCCTGTGGCCACGGGCAGAGCTGGTCAACGGCTGCGCCTAACTTTCCCAAGCTGCGAGAGCATTCTCAGCCGAGTTCTGCTTTGACAGAGCTATTGCTGAACTTTTGCAGTCCCGGAAGGTGCTGAAACCGAGGCTGTGTTCTGCCTCTTCATTCTTGGCTTTCTGTGCTCCAGCGAGTTGTGAAGCTCGGACACGGCATTCAGCTTTGCCGCCTCTCTGCACGGACAGCACTAGACAGATCTAGTGTGCTTCGTGCATGCTCTCTCCTCGCTTTTCTGGTCACTGCTCTGCTTTTTGCTTGGCAGCGTTCAAAGGGTCCACGGCATACATCTTGCACAGCGAGAGGTGGCCGGCGAGGAATACTTGCTGGCTTAAGTCGTTCCATGCTCAAGGCATTCATCAGAGCAACACAATGTGGGAAAAGAGGAGGGAACATTGCAGGACAAATTTCTATGCTGGAACATTCTTGTCTGCGAGACAGCTCTCCGCAGCGCTAGTATTTGGCCAGGCTGAAATCAGCGCCGCGGTAAGCCAATCTGACAAGCGGAGTGCAACGAGCGCGGCGATATGGGGCCACTTGGCAGGTGGCCGAAGAAAGACGGCTGCCCCGTGAATGTGGTGCCAGAAGGCAAGTTTCAGCAGGGCGTTCCGGGCGAGCTTAATGTGTAGCCGCAGTTGTTCTAGGCGAGTTGTAGCCGAGAAGCTTTCCGTCTCCATTCACGAGACAAGAAAGGCAGAACGCAAGGGCGCACAGGGTTGAGAAGAAAAGTGCGCGTAGCGAGCTCGTTGCGGCAGAAGCGAAAGCCAGGAGCAGCGTGCTCAGTGCGAGAAGTAGACGGAGCTTCGCCTCCTTGGGTAGGAAAGCGCAGCTGGTCACGAAGGGCAGCCAGCGAAGCTTCAGAACAGCAGGCTGTTCTGCTCAGCGTACGAGCCTGAAGTGAGTGGCAAGGGCTAAGGGGACAGTTCCAAGGCATCCAGCTTTCCTGCTAGCAATGCCATTTCTACCCTGCTGTGGAAAACATTGTCCTTTGCCCTTATGCTCCGAGAGGCAGAGAGCAACTCGGCAGACGCAGTGCAGAGGGAAAGGACACCGTATCCGTGGGAGCGTGACGCCGCTTAGGCGGGCAAAGCTGAAACGTGCCGCCCTGCAATGGCTTTGACTTCCTGAGCTTCCTTGCTCGGACAGCAGCTGCCGAAAGCTGGCAACTAGGCTGCCAGAGTGCAGAATGTAGGCGGTGCGGCACGCCTGCTTGCCGAAAGCCAGTATCAGCGAGACAGCGTGCTAGGCTCTGTTTCACAGCTCCTTGGAGAACACGCACTGGAAGAATGCCCTGTCTGTTCCGCAAAAGCTCTGCCACAGTGAAGGTGGAAGAAGCAGCCTGTGGCCACGGGCAGAGCTGGTCAACGGCTGCGCCTAACTTTCCCAAGCTGCGAGAGCATTCTCAGCCGAGTTCTGCTTTGACAGAGCTATTGCTGAACTTTTGCAGTCCCGGAAGCTGCTGAAACCAAGGCTGTGTTCTGCCTCTTCATTCTTGGCTTTCTGTGCTCCTGCGAGTTGTGAAGCTCGGACACGGCATTCAGCTTTGCCGCCTCTCTGCACGGAAAGCACTAGACAGAACTAGTGTGCTTCGTGCATGCTCTCTCCTCGCTTTTCTGGTCACTGCTCTGCTTTTTGCTTGGCAGCGTTCAAAGGGTCCACGGCATACATCTTGCACAGCGAGAGGTGGCCGGCGAGGAATACTTGCTGGCTTAAGTCGTTCCATGCTCAAGGCATTCATCAGAGCAACACAATGTGGGAAAAGAGGAGGGAACATTGCAGGACAAATTTCTATGCTGGAACATTCTTGTCTGCGAGACAGCTCTCCGCAGCGCTAGTATTTGGCCAGGCTGAAATCAGCGCCGCCGTAAGCCAATCTGACAAGCGGAGTGCAACGAGCGCGGCGATATGGGGCCACTTGGCAGGTGGCCGAAGAAAGACGGCTGCCCCGTGAATGTGGTGCCAGAAGGCAAGTTTCAGCAGGGCGTTCCAGGCGAGCTTAATGTGTAGCCGCAGTTGTTCTAGGCGAGTTGTAGCCGAGAAGCTTTCCGTCTCCATTCACGAGACAAGAAAGGCAGAACGCAAGGGCGCACAGGGTTGAGAAGAAAAGTGCGCGTAGCGAGCTCGTTGCGGCAGAAGCGAAAGCCAGGAGCAGCGTTCTCGGTGCGAGAAATAGACGGCGCTTCACCTCCTTGGGTAGGAAAGCGCAGCTGGTCACGAAGGGCAGCCAGCGAATCTTCAGAACAGCAGGCTGTTCTGCTCAGCGTACGAGCCTGAAGTGAGTGGCAAGGGCTAAGGGGACAGTTCCAAGGCATCTAGCTTTCCTGCTAGCAATGCCATTTCTACCCTGCTGTGGAAAACATTGTCCTTTGCCCTTATGCTCCGAGAGGCAGAGAGCAACTCGGCAGACGCAGTGCAGAGGGAAAGGACACCGTATCCGTGGGAGCGTGACGCCGCTTAGGCGGGCAAAGCAGAAAGGTGCCGCCCGGCACTGGCTTTGACTTCCTGAGCTTCCTTGCTCGGACAGCAGCTGCCGAAAGCTAGCAACTAGGCTGCCAGAGTGCAGAATGTAGGCGGTGCGGCACGCCTGCTTGCCGAAAGCCAGTATCAGCGAGACAGCGTGCTAGGCTCTGTTTCACAGCTCCTTGGAGAACACGCACTGGAAGAATGCCCTCTCTGTTCCGCAAAAGCTCTGCCACAGTGAAGGTGGAAGAAGCAGCCTGTGGCCACGGGCAGAGCTGGTCAACGGCTGCGCCTAACTTTCCCAAGCTGCGAGAGCATTCTCAGCCGAGTTCTGCTTTGACAGAGCTATTGCTGAACTTTTGCAGTCCCGGAAGCTGCTGAAACCAAGGCTGTGTTCTGCCTCTTCATTCTTGGCTTTCTGTGCTCCAGCGAGTTGTGAAGCTCGGACACGGCATTCAGCTTTGCCGCCTCTCTGCACGGAAAGCACTAGACAGAACTAGTGTGCTTCGTGCATGCTCTCTCCTCGCTTTTCTGGTCACTGCTCTGCTTTTTGCTTGGCAGCGTTCAAAGGGTCCACGGCATACATCTTGCACAGCGAGAGGTGGCCGGCGAGGAATACTTGCTGGCTTAAGTCGTTCCATGCTCAAGGCATTCATCAGAGCAACACAATGTGGGAAAAGAGGAGGGAACATTGCAGGACAAATTTCTATGCTGGAACATTCTTGTCTGCGAGACAGCTCTCCGCAGCGCTAGCATTTGGCCAGGCTGAAATCAGCGCCGCGGTAAGCCAATCTGACAAGCGGAGTGCAACGAGCGCGGCGATATGGGGCCACTCGGCAGGTGGCCGAAGAAAGACGGCTGCCCCGTGAATGTGGTGCCAGAAGGCAAGTTTCAGCAGGGCGTTCCGGGCGAGCTTAATGTGTAGCCGCAGTTGTTCTAGGCGAGTTGTAGCCGAGAAGCTTTCCGTCTCCATTCACGAGACAAGAAAGGCAGAACGCAAGGGCGCACAGGGTTGAGAAGAAAAGTGCGCGTAGCGAGCTCGTTGCGGCAGAAGCGAAAGCCAGGAGCAGCGTGCTCAGTGCGAGAAGTAGACGGAGCTTCGCCTCCTTGGGTAGGAAAGCGCAGCTGGTCACGAAGGGCAGCCAGCGAAGCTTCAGAACAGCAGGCTGTTCTGCTCAGCGTACGAGCCTGAAGTGAGTGGCAAGGGCTAAGGGGACAGTTCCAAGGCATCCAGCTTTCCTGCTAGCAATGCCATTTCTACCCTGCTGTGGAAAACATTGTCCTTTGCCCTTATGCTCCGAGAGGCAGAGAGCAACTCGGCAGACGCAGTGCAGAGGGAAAGGACACCGTATCCGTGGGAGCGTGACGCTGCTTAGGCGGGCAAAGCTGAAACGTGCCGCCCTGCAATGGCTTTGACTTCCTGAGCTTCCTTGCTAGGACAGCAGCTGCCGAAAGCTGGCAACTAGGCTGCCAGAGTGCAGAATGTAGGCGGTCTGGCATGCCTGCTTGCCGAAAGCCAGTATCAGCGAGACAGCGTGCTAGGCTCTGTTTCACAGCTCCTTGGAGAACACGCACTGGAAGAATGCCCTCTCTGTTCCGCAAAAGCTCTGCCACAGTGAAGGTGGAAGAAGCAGCCTGTGGCCACGGGCAGAGCTGGTCAACGACTGCGCCTAACTTTCCCAAGCTGCGAGAGCATTCTCAGCCAAGTTCTGCTTTGACAGAGCTATTGCTGAACTTTTGCAGTCCCGGAAGCTGCTGAAACCAAGGCTGTGTTCTGCCTCTTCATTCTTGGCTTTCTGTGCTCCAGCGAGTTGTGAAGCTCGGACACGGCATTCAGCTTTGCCGCCTCTCTGCACGGAAAGCACTAGACAGAACTAGTGTGCTTCGTGCATGCTCTCTCCTCGCTTTTATGGTCACTGCTCTGCTTTTTGCTTGGCAGCGTTCAAAGGGTCCACGGCATACATCTTGCACAGCGAGAGCTGGCCGGCGAGGAATACTTGCTGGCTTAAGTCGTTCCATGCTCAAGGCATTCATCAGAGCAACACAATGTGGGAAAAGAGGAGGGAACATTGCAGGACAAATTTCTATGCTGGAACATCCTTGTCTGCGAGACAGCTCTCCGCAGCGCTAGTATTTGGCCAGGCTGAAATCAGCGCCGCGGTAAGCCAATCTGACAAGCGGAGTGCAACGAGCGTGGCGATATGGGGCCACTTGGCAGGTGGCCGAAGAAAGACGGCTGCCCCGTGAATGTGGTGCCAGAAGGCAAGTTTCAGCAGGGCGTTCCGGGCGAGCTTAATGTGTAGCCGCGGTTGTTCTAGGCGAGTTGTAGCCGAGAAGCTTTCCGGCTCCATTCACGAGACAAGAAAGGCAGAACGCAAGGGCGCACAGGGTTGAGAAGAAAAGTGCGCGTAGCGAGCTCGTTGCGGCAGAAGCGAAAGCCAGGAGCAGCGTTCACGGTGCGAGAAATAGACGGCGCTTCGCCTCCTTGGGTAGGAAAGCGCAGCTGGTCACGAAGGGCAGCCAGCGAAGCTTCAGAACAGCAGGCTGTTCTGCTCAACGTACGAGCCTGAAGTGAGTGGCAAGGGCTAAGGGGACAGTTCCAAGGCATCTAGCTTTCCTGCTAGCAATGCCATTTCTACCCTGCTGTGGAAAACATTGTCCTTTGCCCTTATGCTCCGAGAGGCAGAGAGCAACTCGGCAGACGCAGTGCAGAGGGAAAGGACACCGTATCCGTGGGAGCGTGACGCCGCTTAGGCGGGTAAAGTAGAAAGGTGCCGCCCTGCACTGGCTTTGCCTTCCTGAGCTTCCTTGCTAGGACAGCAGCTGCCGAAAGCTGGCAACTAGGCTGCCAGAGTGCAGAATGTAGGCGGTGCGGCACGCCTGCTTGCCGAAAGCCAGTATCAGCGAGACAGCATGCTAGGCTCTGTTTCACAGCTCCTTGGAGAACACGCACTGGAAGAATGCCCTCTCTGTTCCGCAAAAGCTCTGCCACAGTGAAGGTGGAAGAAGCAGCCTGTGGCCACGGGCAGAGCTGGTCAACGGCTGCGCCTAACTTTCCCAAGCTGCGAGAGCATTCTCAGCCGAGTTCTGCTTTGACAGAGCTATTGCTGAACTTTTGCAGTCCCGGAAGCTGCTGAAACCAAGGCTGTGTTCTGCCTCTTCATTCTTGCCTTCCAGTGCTCCAGCGAGTTGTGAAGCTCGGACACGGCATTCAGCTTTGCCGCCTCTCTGCACGGAAAGCACTAGACAGAACTAGTGTGCTTCGTGCATGCTCTCTCCTAGCTTTTATGGTCACTGCTCTGCTTTTTGCTTGGCAGCGTTCAAAGGGTCCACGGCATACATCTTGCACAGCGAGACGTGGCCGGCGAGGAATACTGGCTGGCTTAAGTCGTTCCATGCTCAAGGCATTCATCAGAGCAACACAATGTGGGAAAAGAGGAGGGAACATTGCAGGACAAATATTTATGCTGGAACATTATTGTCTGTGAGACAGCTCTCCGCAGCGCTAGTATTTGGCCAGGCTGAAATCAGCGCCGCGGTAAGCCAATCTGACAAGCGGAGTGCAACGAGCGCGGCAATATGGGGCCACTTGGCAGGTGGCCGAAGAAAGACGGCTGCCCCGTGAATGTGGTGCCAGAAGGCAAGTTTCAGCAGGGCGTTCCGGGCGAGCTTAATGTGTAGCCGCAGTTGTTCTAGGCGAGTTGTAGCCGAGAAGCTTTCCGTCTCCATTCACGAGACAAGAAAGGCAGAACGCAAGGGCGCACAGGGTTGAGAAGAAAAGTGCGCGTAGCGAGCTCGTTGCGGCAGAAGCGAAAGCCAGGAGCAGCGTGCTCGGTGCGAGAAGTAGACGGCGCTTCGCCTCCTTGGGTAGGAAAGCGCAGCTGGTCACGAAGGGCAGCCAGCGAAGCTTCAGAACAGCAGGCTGTTCTGCTCAGCGTACGAGCCTGAAGTGAGTGGCAAGGGCTAATGGGACAGTTCCAAGGCATCTAGCTTTCCTGCTAGCAATGCCATTTCTACCCTGCTGTGGAAAACATTGTCCTTTGCCCTTATGCTCCGAGAGGCAGAGAGCAACTCGGCAGACGCAGTGCAGAGGGAAAGGACACCGTATCCGTGGGAGCGTGACGCCGCTTAGGCGGGCAAAGCAGAAAGGTGCCGCCCGGCACTGGCTTTGACTTCCTGAGCTTCCTTGCTAGGACAGCAGCTGCCGAAAGCTGGCAACTAGGCTGCCAGAGTGCAGAATGTAGGCGGTGCGGCACGCCTGCTTGCCGAAAGCCAGTATCAGCGAGACAGCGTGCTAGGCTCTGTTTCACAGCTCCTTGGAGAACACGCACTGGAAGAATGCCCTCTCTGTTCCGCAAAAGCTCTGCCACAGTGAAGTTGGAAGAAGCAGCCCGTGGCCACGGGCAGAGCTGGTCAACGGCTGCGCCTAACTTTCCCAAGCTGCGAGAGCATTCTCAGCCGAGTTCTGCTTTGACAGAGCTATTGCTGAACTTTTGCAGTCCCGGAAGCTGCTGAAACCAAGGCTGTGTTCTGCCTCTTCATTCTTGGCTTTCTGTGCGCCAGCGAGTTGTGAAGCTCGGACACGGCATTCAGCTTTGCCGCCTCTCTGCACGGAAAGCACTAGACAGAACTAGTGTGCTTCGTGCATGCTCTCTCCTCGCTTTTATGGTCACTGCTCTGCTTTTTGCTTGGCAGCGTTCAAAGGGTCCACGGCATACATCTTGCACAGCGAGAGGTGGCCGGCGAGGAATACTTGCTGGCTTAAGTCGTTCCATGCTCAAGGCATTCATCAGAGCAACACAATGTGGCAAAAGAGGAGGGAACATTGCAGGACAAATTTCTATGCTGGAACATTCTTGTCTGCGAGACAGCTCTCCGCAGCGCTAGTATTTGGCCAGGCTGAAATCAGCGCCGCGGTAAGCCAATCTGACAAGCGGAGTGCAACGAGCGCGGCGATATGGGGCCACTTGGCAGGTGGCCGAAGAAAGACGGCTGCCCCGTGAATGTGGTGCCAGAAGGCAAGTTTCAGCAGGGCGTTCCGGGCGAGCTTAATGTGTAGCCGCAGTTGTTCTAGGCGAGTTGTAGCCGAGAAGCTTTCCGTCTCCATTCACGAGACAAGAAAGGCAGAACGCAAGGGCGCACAGGGTTGAGAAGAAAAGTGCGCGTAGCGAGCTCGTTGCGGCAGAAGCGAAAGCCAGGAGCAGCGTGCTCGGTGCGAGAAATAGACGGCGCTTCGCCTCCTTGGGTAGGAAAGCGCAGCTGGTCACGAAGGGCAGCCAGCGAAGCTTCAGAACAGCAGGCTGTTCTGCTCAGCGTACGAGCCTGAAGTGAGTGGCAAGGGCTAAGGGGACAGTTCCAAGGCATCTAGCTTTCCTGCTAGCAATGCCATTTCTACCCTGCTGTGGAAAACATTGTCCTTTGCCCTTATGCTCTGAGAGGCAGACAGCAACTCGGCAGACGCAGTGCAGAGGGAAAGGACACCGTATCCGTGGGAGCGTGACGCCGCTTAGGCGGGCAAAGCAGAAAGGTGCCGCCCGGCACTGGCTTTGACTTCCTGAGCTTCCTTGCTAGGACAGCAGCTGCCGAAAGCTGGCAACTAGGCTGCCAGAGTGCAGAATGTAGGCGGTGCGGCACGCCTGCTTGCCGAAAGCCAGTATCAGCGAGACAGCATGCTAGGCTCTGTTTCACAGCTCCTTGGAGAACACGCACTGGAAGAATGCCCTCTCTGTTCCGCAAAAGCTCTGCCACAGTGAAGGTGGAAGAAGCAGCCTGTGGCCACGGGCAGAGCTGGTCAACGGCTGCGCCTAACTTTCCCAAGCTGCGAGAGCATTCTCAGCCGAGTTCTGCTTTGACAGAGCTATTGCTGAACTTTTGCAGTCCCGGAAGCTGCTGAAACCAAGGCTGTGTTCTGCCTCTTCATTCTTGCCTTCCAGTGCTCCAGCGAGTTGTGAAGCTCGGACACGGCATTCAGCTTTGCTGCCTCTCTGCACGGAAAGCACTAGACAGAACTAGTGTGCTTCGTGCATGCTCTCTCCTCGCTTTTCTGGTCACTGCTCTGCTTTTTGCTTGGCAGCGTTCAAAGGGTCCACGGCATACCTCTTGCACAGCGAGAGGTGGCCGGCGAGGAATACTTGCTGGCTTAAGTCGTTCCATGCTCAAGGCATTCATCAGAGCAACACAATGTGGGAAAAGAGGAGGGAACATTGCAGGACAAATTTCTATGCTGGAACATTCTTGTCTGCGAGACAGCTCTCCGCAGCGCTAGTATTTGGCCAGGCTGAAATCAGCGCCGCGGTAAGCCAATCTGACAAGCGGAGTGCAACGAGCGCGGCGATATGGGGCCACTTGGCAGGTGGCCGAAGAAAGACGGCTGCCCCGTGAATGTGGTGCCAGAAGGCAAGTTTCAGCAGGGCGTTCCGGGCGAGCTTAATGTGTAGCCGCAGTTGTTCTAGGCGAGTTGTAGCCGAGAAGCTTTCCGTCTCCATTCACGAGACAAGAAAGGCAGAACGCAAGGGCGCACAGGGTTGAGAAGAAAAGTGCGCGTAGCGAGCTCGTTGCGGCAGAAGCGAAAGCCAGGAGCAGCGTGCTCGGTGCGAGAAATAGACGGCGCTTCGCCTCCTTGGGTAGGAAAGCGCAGCTGGTCACGAAGGGCAGCCAGCGAAGCTTCAGAACAGCAGGCTGTTCTGCTCAGCGTACGAGCCTGAAGTGAGTGGCAAGGGCTAAGGGGACAGTTCCAAGGCATCTAGCTTTCCTGCTAGCAATGCCATTTCTACCCTGCTGTGGAAAACATTGTCCTTTGCCCTTATGCTCCGAGAGGCAGAGAGCAACTCGGCAGACGCAGTGCAGAGGGAAAGGACACCGTATCCGTGGGAGCGTGACGCCGCTTAGGCGGGCAAAGCAGAAAGGTGCCGCCCTGCACTGGCTTTGACTTCCTGAGCTTCCTTGCTGGGACAGCAGCTGCCGAAAGCTGGCAACTAGGCTGCCAGAGTGCAGAATGTAGGCGGTGCGGCACGCCTGCTTGCCGAAAGCCAGTATCAGCGAGACAGCGTGCTAGGCTCTGTTTCACAGCTCCTTGGAGAACACGCACTGGAAGAATGCCCTCTCTGTTCCGCAAAAGCTCTGCCACAGTGAAGGTGGAAGAAGCAGCCTGTGGCCACGGGCAGAGCTGGTCAACGGCTGCGCCTAACTTTCCCAAGCTGCGAGAGCATTCTCAGCCGAGTTCTGCTTTGACAGAGCTATTGCTGAACTTTTGCAGTCCCGGAAGCTGCTGAAACCAAGGCTGTGTTCTGCCTCTTCATTCTTGGCTTTCTGTGCTCCAGCGAGTTGTGAAGCTCGGACACGGCATTCAGCTTTGCCGCCTCTCTGCACGGAAAGCACTAGACAGAACTAGTGTGCTTCGTGCATGCTCTCTCCTCGCTTTTCTGGTCACTGCTCTGCTTTTTGCTTGGCAGCGTTCAAAGGGTCCACGGCATACATCTTGCACAGCGAGAGCTGGCCGGCGAGGAATACTTGCTGGCTTAAGTCGTTCCATGCTCAAGGCATTCATCAGAGCAACACAATGTGGGAAAAGAGGAGGGAACATTGCAGGACAAATTTCTATGCTGGAACATTCTTGTCTGCGAGACAGCTCTCCGCAGCGCTAGTATTTGGCCAGGCTGAAATCAGCGCCGCGGTAAGCCAATCTGACAAGCGGAGTGCAACGAGCGCGGCGATATGGGGCCACTTGGCAGGTGGCCGAAGAAAGACGGCTGCCCTGTGAATGTGGTGCCAGAAGGCAAGTTTCAGCAGGGCGTTCCGGGCGAGGTTAATGTGTAGCCGCAGTTGTTCTAGGCGAGTTGTAGCCGAGAAGCTTTCCGTATCCATTCACGAGACAAGAAAGGCAGAACGCAAGGGCGCACAGGGTTGAGAAGAAAAGTGCGCGTAGCGAGCTCGTTGCGGCAGAAGCGAAAGCCAGGAGCAGCGTGCTCGGTGCGAGAAATAGACGGCGCTTCGCCTCCTTGGGTAGGAAAGCGCAGCTGGTCACAAAGGGCAGCCAGCGAAGCTTCAGAACAGCAGGCTGTTCTGCTCAGCGTACGAGCCTGAAGTGAGTGGCAAGGGCTAAGGGGACAGTTCCAAGGCATCTAGCTTTCCTGCTAGCAATGCCATTTCTACCCTGCTGTGGAAAACATTGTCCTTTGCCCTTATGCTCCGAGAGGCAGAGAGCAACTCGGTAGACGCAGTGCAGAGGGAAAGGACACCGTATCCGTGGGAGCGTGACGCCGCTTAGGCGGGCAAAGCAGAAAGGTGCCGCCCGGCACTGGCTTTGACTTCCTGAGCTTCCTTGCTAGGACAGCAGCTGCCGAAAGCTGGCAACTAGGCTGCCAGAGTGCAGAATGTAGGCGGTGCGGCACGCCTGCTTGCCGAAAGCCAGTATCAGCGAGACAGCGTGCTAGGCTCTGTTTCACAGCTCCTTGGAGAACACGCACTGGAAGAATGCCCTCTCTGTTCCGCAAAATCTCTGCCACAGTGAAGGTGGAAGAAGCAGCCTGTGGCCACGGGCAGAGCTGGTCAACGGCTGCGCCTAACTTTCCCAAGCTGCGAGAGCATTCTCAGCCGAGTTCTGCTTTGACAGAGCTATTGCTGAACTTTTGCAGTCCCGGAAGCTGCTGAAACCAAGGCTGTGTTCTGCCTCTTCATTCTTGGCTTTCTGTGCTCCTGCGAGTTGTGAAGCTCGGACACGGCATTCAGCTTTGCCGCCTCTCTGCACGGAAAGCACTAGACAGAACTAGTGTGCTTCGTGCATGCTCTCTCCTCGCTTTTCTGGTCACTGCTCTGCTTTTTGCTTGGCAGCGTTCAAAGGGTCCACGGCATACATCTTGCACAGCGAGAGGTGGCCGGCGAGGAATACTTGCTGGCTTAAGTCGTTCCATGCTCAAGGCATTCATCAGAGCAACACAATGTGGGAAAAGAGGAGGGAACATTGCAGGACAAATTTCTATGCTGGAACATTCTTGTCTGCGAGACAGCTCTCCGCAGCGCTAGCATTTGGCCAGGCTGAAATCAGCGCCGCCGTAAGCCAATCTGACAAGCGGAGTGCAACGAGCGCGGCGATATGGGGCCACTTGGCAGGTGGCCGAAGAAAGACGGCTGCCCCGTGAATGTGGTGCCAGAAGGCAAGTTTCAGCAGGGCGTTCCGGGCGAGCTTAATGTGTAGCCGTAGTTGTTCTAGGCGAGTTGTAGCCGAGAAGCTTTCCGTCTCCATTCACGAGACAAGAAAGGCAGAACGCAAGGGCCCACAGGGTTGAGAAGAAAAGTGCGCGTAGCGAGCTCGTTGCGGCAGAAGCGAAAGCCAGGAGCAGCGTGCTCGGTGCGAGAAATAGACGGCGCTTCGCCTCCTTGGGTAGGAAAGCGCAGCTGGTCACGAAGGGCAGCCAGCGAAGCTTCAGAACAGCAGGCTGTTCTGCTCAGCGTACGAGCCTGAAGTGAGTGGCAAGGGCTAAGGGGACAGTTCCAAGGCATCTAGCTTTCCTGCTAGCAATGCCATTTCTACCCTGCTGTGGAAAACATTGTCCTTTGCCCTTATGCTCCGAGAGGCAGAGAGCAACTCGGCAGACGCAGTGCAGAGGGAAAGGACACCGTATCCGTGGGAGCGTGACGCCGCTTAGGCGGGCAAAGCAGAAAGGTGCCGCCCGGCACTGGCTTTGACTTCCTGAGCTTCCTTGCTCGGACAGCAGCTGCCGAAAGCTGGCAACTAGGCTGCCAGAGTGCAGAATGTAGGCGGTGCGGCACGCCTGTTTGCCGAAAGCCAGTATCAGCGAGACAGCGTGCTAGGCTCTGTTTCACAGCTCCTTGGAGAACACGCACTGGAAGAATGCCCTCTCTGTTCCGCAAAAGCTCTGCCACAGTGAAGGTGGAAGAAGCAGCCTGTGGCCACGGGCAGAGCTGGTCAACGGCTGCGCCTAACTTTCCCAAGCTGCGAGAGCATTCTCAGCCGAGTTCTGCTTTGACAGAGCTATTGCTGAACTTTTGCAGTCCCGGAAGGTGCTGAAACCGAGGCTGTGTTCTGCCTCTTCATTCTTGGCTTTCTGTGCTCCAGCGAGTTGTGAAGCTCGGACACGGCATTCAGCTTTGCCGCCTCTCTGCACGGAAAGCACTAGACAGAACTAGTGTGCTTCGTGCATGCTCTCTCCTAGCTTTTATGGTCACTGCTCTGCTTTTTGCTTGGCAGCGTTCAAAGGGTCCACGGCATACATCTTGCACAGCGAGACGTGGCCGGCGAGGAATACTGGCTGGCTTAAGTCGTTCCATGCTCAAGGCATTCATCAGAGCAACACAATGTGGGAAAAGAGGAGGGAACATTGCAGGACAAATATTTATGCTGGAACATTATTGTCTGTGAGACAGCTCTCCGCAGCGCTAGTATTTGGCCAGGCTGAAATCAGCGCCGCGGTAAGCCAATCTGACAAGCGGAGTGCAACGAGCGCGGCAATATGGGGCCACTTGGCAGGTGGCCGAAGAAAGACGGCTGCCCCGTGAATGTGGTGCCAGAAGGCAAGTTTCAGCAGGGCGTTCCGGGCGAGCTTAATGTGTAGCCGCAGTTGTTCTAGGCGAGTTGTAGCCGAGAAGCTTTCCGTCTCCATTCACGAGACAAGAAAGGCAGAACGCAAGGGCGCACAGGGTTGAGAAGAAAAGTGCGCGTAGCGAGCTCGTTGCGGCAGAAGCGAAAGCCAGGAGCAGCGTGCTCGGTGCGAGAAGTAGACGGCGCTTCGCCTCCTTGGGTAGGAAAGCGCAGCTGGTCACGAAGGGCAGCCAGCGAAGCTTCAGAACAGCAGGCTGTTCTGCTCAGCATACGAGCCTGAAGTGAGTGGCAAGGGCTAATGGGACAGTTCCAAGGCATCTAGCCTTCCTGCTAGCAATGCCATTTCTACCCTGCTGTGGAAAACATTGTCCTTTGCCCTTATGCTCCGAGAGGCAGAGAGCAACTCGGCAGACGCAGTGCAGAGGGAAAGGACACCGTATCCGTGGGAGCGTGACGCCGCTTAGGCGGGCAAAGCAGAAAGGTGCCGCCCGGCACTGGCTTTGACTTCCTGAGCTTCCTTGCTAGGACAGCAGCTGCCGAAAGCTGGCAACTAGGCTGCCAGAGTGCAGAATGTAGGCGGTGCGGCACGCCTGCTTGCCGAAAGCCAGTATCAGCGAGACAGCGTGCTAGGCTCTGTTTCACAGCTCCTTGGAGAACACGCACTGGAAGAATGCCCTCTCTGTTCCGCAAAAGCTCTGCCACAGTGAAGTTGGAAGAAGCAGCCCGTGGGCACGGGCAGAGCTGGTCAACGGCTGCGCCTAACTTTCCCAAGCTGCGAGAGCATTCTCAGCCGAGTTCTGCTTTGACAGAGCTATTGCTGAACTTTTGCAGTCCCGGAAGCTGCTGAAACCAAGGCTGTGTTCTGCCTCTTCATTCTTGGCTTTCTGTGCGCCAGCGAGTTGTGAAGCTCGGACACGGCATTCAGCTTTGCCGCCTCTCTGCACGGAAAGCACTAGACAGAACTAGTGTGCTTCGTGCATGCTCTCTCCTCGCTTTTATGGTCACTGCTCTGCTTTTTGCTTGGCAGCGTTCAAAGGGTCCACGGCATACATCTTGCACAGCGAGAGGTGGCCGGCGAGGAATACTTGCTGGCTTAAGTCGTTCCATGCTCAAGGCATTCATCAGAGCAACACAATGTGGCAAAAGAGGAGGGAACATTGCAGGACAAATTTCTATGCTGGAACATTCTTGTCTGCGAGACAGCTCTCCGCAGCGCTAGTATTTGGCCAGGCTGAAATCAGCGCCGCGGTAAGCCAATCTGACAAGCGGAGTGCAACGAGCGCGGCGATATGGGGCCACTTGGCAGGTGGCCGAAGAAAGACGGCTGCCCCGTGAATGTGGTGCCAGAAGGCAAGTTTCAGCAGGGCGTTCCGGGCGAGCTTAATGTGTAGCCGCAGTTGTTCTAGGCGAGTTGTAGCCGAGAAGCTTTCCGTCTCCATTCACGAGACAAGAAAGGCAGAACGCAAGGGCGCACAGGGTTGAGAAGAAAAGTGCGCGTAGCGAGCTCGTTGCGGCAGAAGCGAAAGCCAGGAGCAGCGTGCTCGGTGCGAGAAATAGACGGCGCTTCGCCTCCTTGGGTAGGAAAGCGCAGCTGGTCACGAAGGGCAGCCAGCGAAGCTTCAGAACAGCAGGCTGTTCTGCTCAGCGTACGAGCCTGAAGTGAGTGGCAAGGGCTAAGGGGACAGTTCCAAGGCATCTAGCTTTCCTGCTAGCAATGCCATTTCTACCCTGCTGTGGAAAACATTGTCCTTTGCCCTTATGCTCTGAGAGGCAGAGAGCAACTCGGCAGACGCAGTGCAGAGGGAAAGGACACCGTATCCGTGGGAGCGTGACGCCGCTTAGGCGGGCAAAGCAGAAAGGTGCTGCCCGGCACTGGCTTTGACTTCCTGAGCTTCCTTGCTAGGACAGCAGCTGCCGAAAGCTGGCAACTAGGCTGCCAGAGTGCAGAATGTAGGCGGTGCGGCACGCCTGCTTGCCGAAAGCCAGTATCAGCGAGACAGAGTGCTAGGCTCTGTTTCACAGCTCCTTGGAGAACACGCACTGGAAGAATGCCCTCTCTGTTCCGCAAAAGCTCTGCCACAGTGAAGGTGGAAGAAGCAGCCTGTGGCCACGGGCAGAGCTGGTCAACGGCTGCGCCTAACTTTCCCAAGCTGCGAGAGCATTCTCAGCCGAGTTCTGCTTTGACAGAGCTATTGCTGAACTTTTGCAGTCCCGGAAGCTGCTGAAACCAAGGCTGTGTTCTGCCTCTTCATTCTTGCCTTCCAGTGCTCCAGCGAGTTGTGAAGCTCGGACACGGCATTCAGCTTTGCTGCCTCTCTGCACGGAAAGCACTAGACAGAACTAGTGTGCTTCGTGCATGCTCTCTCCTCGCTTTTCTGGTCACTGCTCTGCTTTTTGCTTGGCAGCGTTCAAAGGGTCCACGGCATACCTCTTGCACAGCGAGAGGTGGCCGGCGAGGAATACTTGCTGGCTTAAGTCGTTCCATGCTCAAGGCATTCATCAGAGCAACACAATGTGGGAAAAGAGGAGGGAACATTGCAGGACAAATTTCTATGCTGGAACATTCTTGTCTGCGAGACAGCTCTCCGCAGCGCTAGTATTTGGCCAGGCTGAAATCAGCGCCGCGGTAAGCCAATCTGACAAGCGGAGTGCAACGAGCGCGGCGATATGGGGCCACTTGGCAGGTGGCCGAAGAAAGACGGCTGCCCCGTGAATGTGGTGCCAGAAGGCAAGTTTCAGCAGGGCGTTCCGGGCGAGCTTAATGTGTAGCCGCAGTTGTTCTAGGCGAGTTGTAGCCGAGATTCTTTCCGTCTCCATTCACGAGACAAGAAAGGCAGAACGCAAGGGCGCGCAGGGTTGAGAAGAAAAGTGCGCGTAGCGAGCTCGTTGCGGCAGAAGCGAAAGCCAGGAGCAGCGTGCTCGGTGCGAGAAATAGACGGCGCTTCGCCTCCTTGGGTAGGAAAGCGCAGCTGGTCACGAAGGGCAGCCAGCGAAGCTTCAGAACAGCAGGCTGTTCTGCTCAGCGTACGAGCCTGAAGTGAGTGGCAAGGGCTAAGGGGACAGTTCCAAGGCATCTAGCTTTCCTGCTAGCAATGCCATTTCTACCCTGCTGTGGAAAACATTGTCCTTTGCCCTTATGCTCCGAGAGGCAGAGAGCAACTCGGCAGACGCAGTGCAGAGGGAAAGGACACCGTATCCGTGGGAGCGTGACGCCGCTTAGGCGGGCAAAGCAGAAAGGTGCCGCCCTGCACTGGCTTTGACTTCCTGAGCTTCCTTGCTGGGACAGCAGCTGCCGAAAGCTGGCAACTAGGCTGCCAGAGTGCAGAATGTAGGCGGTGCGGCACGCCTGCTTGCCGAAAGCCAGTATCAGCGAGACAGCGTGCTAGGCTCTGTTTCACAGCTCCTTGGAGAACACGCACTGGAAGAATGCCCTCTCTGTTCCGCAAAAGCTCTGCCACAGTGAAGGTGGAAGAAGCAGCCTGTGGCCACGGGCAGAGCTGGTCAACGGCTGCGCCTAACTTTCCCAAGCTGCGAGAGCATTCTCAGCCGAGTTCTGCTTTGACAGAGCTATTGCTGAACTTTTGCAGTCCCGGAAGCTGCTGAAACCAAGGCTGTGTTCTGCCTCTTCATTCTTGGCTTTCTGTGCTCCAGCGAGTTGTGAAGCTCGGACACGGCATTCAGCTTTGCCGCCTCTCTGCACGGAAAGCACTAGACAGAACTAGTGTGCTTCGTGCATGCTCTCTCCTCGCTGTTATGGTCACTGCTCTGCTTTTTGCTTGGCAGCGTTCAAAGGGTCCACGGCATACATCTTGCACAGCGAGAGGTGGCCGGCGAGGAATACTTGCTGGCTTAAGTCGTTCCATGCTCAAGGCATTCATCAGAGCAACACAATGTGGGAAAAGAGGAGGGAACATTGCAGGACAAATTTCTATGCTGGAACATTCTTGTCTGCGAGACAGCTCTCCGCAGCGCTAGTATTTGGCCAGGCTGAAATCAGCGCCGCGGTAAGCCAATCTGACAAGCGGAGTGCAACGAGCGCGGCGATATGGGGCCACTTGGCAGGTGGCCGAAGAAAGACGGCTGCCCTGTGAATGTGGTGCCAGAAGGCAAGTTTCAGCAGGGCGTTCCGGGCGAGGTTAATGTGTAGCCGCAGTTGTTCTAGGCGAGTTGTAGCCGAGAAGCTTTCCGTCTCCATTCACGAGACAAGAAAGGCAGAACGCAAGGGCGCACAGGGTTGAGAAGAAAAGTGCGCGTAGCGAGCTCGTTGCGGCAGAAGCGAAAGCCAGGAGCAGCGTGCTCGGTGCGAGAAATAGACGGCGCTTCGCCTCCTTGGGTAGGAAAGCGCAGCTGGTCACGAAGGGCAGCCAGCGAAGCTTCAGAACAGCAGGCTGTTCTGCTCAGCGTACGAGCCTGAAGTGAGTGGCAAGGGCTAAGGGGACAGTTCCAAGGCATCTAGCTTTCCTGCTAGCAATGCCATTTCTACCCTGCTGTGGAAAACATTGTCCTTTGCCCTTATGCTCCGAGAGGCAGAGAGCAACTCGGTAGACGCAGTGCAGAGGGAAAGGACACCGTATCCGTGGGAGCGTGACGCCGCTTAGGCGGGCAAAGCAGAAAGGTGCCGCCCGGCACTGGCTTTGACTTCCTGAGCTTCCTTGCTAGGACAGCAGCTGCCGAAAGCTGGCAACTAGGCTGCCAGAGTGCAGAATGTAGGTGGTGCGGCACGCCTGCTTGCCGAAAGCCAGTATCAGCGAGACAGCGTGCTAGGCTCTTTTTCGCAGCTCCTTGGAGAACACGCACTGGAAGAATGCCCTCTCTGTTCCGCAAAAGCTCTGCCACAGTGAAGGTGGAAGAAGCAGCCTGTGGCCACGGGCAGAGCTGGTCAACGGCTGTGCCTAACTTTCCCAAGCTGCGAGAGCATTCTCAGCCGAGTTCTGCTTTGACAGAGCTATTGCTGAACTTTTGCAGTCCCGGAAGCTGCTGAAACCAAGGCTGTGTTCTGCCTCTTCATTCTTGGCTTTCTGTGCGCCAGCGAGTTGTGAAGCTCGGACACGGCATTCAGCTTTGCCGCCTCTCTGCACGGAAAGCACTAGACAGAACTAGTGTGCTTCGTGCATGCTCTCTCCTCGCTTTTCTGGTCACTGCTCTGCTTTTTGCTTGGCAGCGTTCAAAGGGTCCACGGCATACATCTTGCACAGCGAGAGGTGGCCGGCGAGGAATACTTGCTGGCTTAAGTCGTTCCATGCTCAAGGCATTCATCAGAGCAACACAATGTGGGAAAAGAGGAGGGAACATTGCAGGACAAATTTCTATGCTGGAACATTATTGTCTGCGAGACAGCTCTCCGCAGCGCTAGCATTTGGCCAGGCTGAAATCAGCGCCGCGGTAAGCCAATCTGACAAGCGGAGTGCAACGAGCGCGGCGATATGGGGCCACTTGGCAGGTGGCCGAAGAAAGACGGCTGCCCCGTGAATGTGGTGCCAGAAGGCAAGTTTCAGCAGGGCGTTCCGGGCGAGCTTAATGTGTAGCCGCAGTTGTTCTAGGCGAGTTGTAGCCGAGAAGCTTTCCGTCTCCATTCACGAGACAAGAAAGGCAGAACGCAAGGGCGCACAGGGTTGAGAAGAAAAGTGCGCGTAGCGAGCTCGTTGCGGCAGAAGCGAAAGCCAGGAGCAGCGTGCTCGGTGCGAGAAATAGACGGCGCTTCGCCTCCTTGGGTAGGAAAGCGCAGCTGGTCACGAAGGGCAGCCAGCGAAGCTTCAGAACAGCAGGCTGTTCTGCTCAGCGTACGAGCCTGAAGTGAGTGGCAAGGGCTAAGGGGACAGTTCCAAGGCATCTAGCTTTCCTGCTAGCAATGCCATTTCTACCCTGCTGTGGAAAACATTGTCCTTTGCCCTTATGCTCCGAGAGGCAGAGAGCAACTCGGCAGACGCAGTGCAGAGGGAAAGGACACCGTATCCGTGGGAGCGTGACGCCGCTTAGGCGGGCAAAGCAGAAAGGTGCCGCCCGGCACTGGCTTTGACTTCCTGAGCTTCCTTGCTAGGACAGCAGCTGCCGAAAGCTGGCAACTAGGCTGCCAGAGTGCAGAATGTAGGCGGTCTGGCACGCCTGCTTGCCGAAAGCCAGTATCAGCGAGACAGCGTGCTAGGCTCTGTTTCGCAGCTCCTTGGAGAACACGCACTGGAAGAATGCCCTCTCTGTTCCGCAAAAGCTCTGCCACAGTGAAGGTGGAAGAAGCAGCCTGTGGCCACGGGCAGAGCTGGTCAACGGCTGCGCCTAACTTTCCCAAGCTGCGAGAGCATTCTCAGCCGAGTTCTGCTTTGACAGAGCTATTGCTGAACTTTTGCAGTCCCGGAAGCTGCTGAAACCAAGGCTGTGTTCTGCCTCTTCATTCTTGGCTTTCTGTGCTCCAGCGAGTTGTGAAGCTCGGACACGGCATTCAGCTTTGCCGCCTCTCTGCACGGAAAGCACTAGACAGAACTAGTGTGCTTCGTGCATGCTCTCTCCTCGCTTTTCTGGTCACTGCTCTGCTTTTTGCTTGGCAGCGTTCAAAGGGTCCACGGCATACATCTTGCACAGCGAGAGCTGGCCGGCGAGGAATACTTGCTGGCTTAAGTCGTTCCATGCTCAAGGCATTCATCAGAGCAACACAATGTGAGAAAAGAGGAGGGAACATTGCAGGACAAATTTCTATGCTGGAACATTCTTGTCTGCGAGACAGCTCTCCGCAGCGCTAGTATTTGGCCAGGCTGAAATCAGCGCCGCGGTAAGCCAATCTGACAAGCGGAGTGCAACGAGCGCGGCGATATGGGGCCACTTGGCAGGTGGCCGAAGAAAGACGGCTGCCCCGTGAATGTGGTGCCAGAAGGCAAGTTTCAGCAGGGCGTTCCGGGCGAGCTTAATGTGTAGCCGCAGTTGTTCTAGGCGAGTTGTAGCCGAGTAGCTTTCCGTCTCCATTCACGAGACAAGAAAGGCAGAACGCAAGGGCCCACAGGGTTGAGAAGAAAAGTGCGCGTAGCGAGCTCGTTGCGGCAGAAGCGAAAGCCAGGAGCAGCGTGCTCGGTGCGAGAAATAGACGGCGCTTCGCCTCCTTGGGTAGGAAAGCGCAGCTGGTCACGAAGGGCAGCCAGCGAAGCTTCAGAACAGCAGGCTGTTCTGCTCAGCGTACGAGCCTGAAGTGAGTGGCAAGGGCTAAGGGGACAGTTCCAAGGCATCTAGCTTTCCTGCTAGCAATGCCATTTCTACCCTGCTGTGGAAAACATTCTCCTTTGCCCTTATGCTGCGAGAGGCAGAGAGCAACTTGGCAGACGCAGTGCAGAGGGAAAGGACACCGTATCCGTGGGAGCGTGACGCCGCTTAGGCGGGCAAAGCAGAAAGGTGCCGCCCGGCACTGGCTTTGACTTCCTGAGCTTCCTTGCTAGGACAGCAGCTGCCGAAAGCTGGCAACTAGGCTACCAGAGTGCAGAATGTAGGCGGTGCGGCACGCCTGCTTGCCGAAAGCCAGTATCAGCGAGACAGCGTGCTAGGCTCTGTTTCACAGCTCCTTGGAGAACACGCACTGGAAGAATGCCCTCTCTGTTCCGCAAAATCTCTGCCACAGTGAAGGTGGAAGAAGCAGCCTGTGGCCACGGGCAGAGCTGGTCAACGGCTGCGCCTAACTTTCCCAAGCTGCGAGAGCATTCTCAGCCAAGTTCTGCTTTGACAGAGCTATTGCTGAACTTTTGCAGTCCCGGAAGCTGCTGAAACCAAGGCTGTGTTCTGCCTCTTCATTCTTGCCTTCCAGTGCTCCAGCGAGTTGTGAAGCTCGGACACGGCATTCAGCTTTGCCGCCTCTCTGCACGGAAAGCACTAGACAGAACTAGTGTGCTTCATGCATGCTCTCTCCTCGCTTTTCTGGTCACTGCTCTGCTTTTTGCTTGGCAGCGTTCAAAGGGTCCACGGCATACATCTTGCACAGCGAGAGGTGGCCGGCGAGGAATACTTGCTGGCTTAAGTCGTTCCATGCTCAAGGCATTCATCAGAGCAACACAATGTGGGAAAAGAGGAGGGAACATTGCAGGACAAATTTCTATGCTGGAACATTCTTGTCTGCGAGACAGCTCTCCGCAGCGCTAGCATTTGGCCAGGCTGAAATCAGCACCGCGGTAAGCCAGTCTGACAAGCGGAGTGCAACGAGTGCGGCGATATGGGGCCACTTGGCAGGTGGCCGAAGAAAGACGGCTGCCCCGTGAATGTGGTGCCAGAAGGCAAGTTTCAGCAGGGCGTTCCGGGCGAGCTTAATGTGTAGCCGCAGTTGTTCTAGGCGAGTTGTAGCCGAGAAGCTTTCCGTCTCCATTCACGAGACAAGAAAGGCAGAACGCAAGGGCGCACAGGGTTGAGAAGAAAAGTGCGCGTAGCGAGCTCGTTGCGGCAGAAGCGAAAGCCAGGAGCAGCGTGCTCGGTGCGAGAAGTAGACGGAGCTTCGCCTCCTTGGGTAGGAAAGCGCAGCTGGTCACGAAGGGCAGCCAGCGAAGCTTCAGAACAGCAGGCTGTTCTGCTCAGCGTACGAGCCTGAAGTGAGTGGCAAGGGCTAAGGGGACAGTTCCAAGGCATCTAGCTTTCCTGCTAGCAATGCCATTTCTACCCTGCTGTGGAAAACATTGTCCTTTGCCCTTATGCTCCGAGAGGCAGACAGCAACTCGGCAGACGCAGTGCAGAGGGAAAGGACACCGTATCCGTGGGAGCGTGACGCCGCTTAGGCGGGCAAAGCAGAAAGGTGCCGCCCGGCACTGGCTTTGACTTCCTGAGCTTCCTTGCTCGGACAGCAGCTGCCGAAAGCTGGCAACTAGGCTGCCAGAGTGCAGAATGTAGGCGGTGCGGCACGCCTGCTTGCCGAAAGCCAGTATCAGCGAGACAGCGTGCTAGGCTCTGTTTCACAGCTCCTTGGAGAACACGCACTGGAAGAATGCCCTCTCTGTTCCGCAAAAGCTCTGCCACAGTGAAGGTGGAAGAAGCAGCCTGTGGCCACGGGCAGAGCTGGTCAACAGCTGCGCCTAACTTTCCCAAGCTGCGAGAGCATTCTCAGCCGAGTTCTGCTTTGACAGAGCTATTGCTGAACTTTTGCAGTCCCGGAAGCTGCTGAAACCAAGGCTGTGTTCTGCCTCTTCATTCTTGGCTTTCTGTGCTCCAGCGAGTTGTGAAGCTCGGACACGGCATTCAGCTTTGCCGCCTCTCTGCACGGAAAGCACTAGACAGAACTAGTGTGCTTCGTGCATGCTCTCTCCTCGCTTTTCTGGTCACTGCTCTGCTTTTTGCTTGGCAGCGTTCAAGGGGTCCACGGCATACCTCTTGCACAGCGAGAGGTGGCCGGCGAGGAATACTTGCTGGCTTAAGTCGTTCCATGCTCAAGGCATTCATCAGAGCAACACAATGTGGGAAAAGAGGAGGGAACATTGCAGGACAAATTTCTATGCTGGAACATTCTTGTCTGCGAGACAGCTCTCCGCAGCGCTAGTATTTGGCCAGGCTGAAATCAGCGCCGCGGTAAGCCAATCTGACAAGCGGAGTGCAACGAGCGCGGCGATATGGGGCCACTTGGCAGGTGGCCGAAGAAAGACGGCTGCCCCGTGAATGTGGTGCCAGAAGGCAAGTTTCAGCAGGGCGTTCCGGGCGAGCTTAATGTGTAGCCGCAGTTGTTCTAGGCGAGTTGTAGCCGAGAAGCTTTCCGTCTCCATTCACGAGACAAGAAAGGCAGAACGCAAGGGCGCACAGGGTTGAGAAGAAAAGTGCGCGTAGCGAGCTCGTTGCGGCAGAAGCGAAAGCCAGGAGCAGCGTGCTCGGTGCGAGAAGTAGACGGAGCTTCGCCTCCTTGGGTAGGAAAGCGCAGCTGGTCACGAAGGGCAGCCAGCGAAGCTTCAGAACAGCAGGCTGTTCTGCTCAGCGTACGAGCCTGAAGTGAGTGGCAAGGGCTAAGGGGACAGTTCCAAGGCATCTAGCTTTCCTGCTAGCAATGCCATTTCTACCCTGCTGTGGAAAACATTGTCCTTTGCCCTTATGCTCCGAGAGGCAGAGAGCAACTCGGCAGACGCAGTGCAGAGGGAAAGGACACCGTATCCGTGGGAGCGTGACGCCGCTTAGGCGGGCAAAGCAGAAAGGTGCCGCCCGGCACTGGCTTTGACTTCCTGAGCTTCCTTGCTAGGACAGCAGCTGCCGAAAGCTGGCAACTAGGCTGCCAGAGTGCAGAATGTAGGCGGTGCGGCACGCCTGCTTGCCGAAAGCCAGTATCAGCGAGACAGCGTGCTAGGCTCTGTTTCACAGCTCCTTGGAGAACACGCACTGGAAGAATGCCCTCTCTGTTCCGCAAAATCTCTGCCACAGTGAAGGTGGAAGAAGCAGCCTGTGGCCACGGGCAGAGCTGGTCAACGGCTGCGCCTAACTTTCCCAAGCTGCGAGAGCATTCTCAGCCGAGTTCTGCTTTGACAGAGCTATTGCTGAACTTTTGCAGTCCCGGAAGCTGCTGAAACCAAGGCTGTGTTCTGCCTCTTCATTCTTGCCTTCCAGTGCTCCAGCGAGTTGTGAAGCTCGGACACGGCATTCAGCTTTGCCGCCTCTCTGCACGGAAAGCACTAGACAGAACTAGTGTGCTTCGTGCATGCTCTCTCCTCGCTTTTCTGGTCACTGCTCTGCTTTTTGCTTGGCAGCGTTCAAAGGGTCCACGCCATACATCTTGCACAGCGAGAGCTGGCCGGCGAGGAATACTTGCTGGCTTAAGTCGTTCCATGCTCAAGGCATTCATCAGAGCAACACAATGTGGGAAAAGAGGAGGGAACATTGCAGGACAAATTTCTATGCTGGAACATTCTTGTCTGCGAGACAGCTCTCCGCAGCGCTAGTATTTGGCCAGGCTGAAATCAGCGCCGCGGTAAGCCAGTCTGACAAGCGGAGTGCAACGAGCGCGGCGATATGGGGCCACTTGGCAGGTGGCCGAAGAAAGACGGCTGCCCCGTGAATGTGGTGCCAGAAGGCAAGTTTCAGCAGGGCGTTCCGGGCGAGCTTAATGTGTAGCCGCAGTTGTTCTAGGCGAGTTGTAGCCGAGAAGCTTTCCGTCTCCATTCACGAGACAAGAAAGGCAGAACGCAAGGGCGCACAGGGTTGAGAAGAAAAGTGCGCGTAGCGAGCTCGTTGCGGCAGAAGCGAAAGCCAGGAGCAGCGTGCTCGGTGCGAGAAATAGACGGCGCTTCGCCTCCTTGGGTAGGAAAGTGCAGCTGGTCACGAACGGCAACCAGCAAAGCTTCAGAACAGCAGGCTGTTCTGCTCAGCGTACGAGCCTGAAGTGAGTGGCAAGGGCTAAGGGGACAGTTCCAAGGCATCCAGCTTTCCTGCTAGCAATGCCATTTCTACCCTGCTGTGGAAAACATTGTCCTTTGCCCTTATGCTCCGAGAGGCAGAGAGCAACACGGCAGACGCAGTGCAGAGGGAAAGGACACCGTATCCGTGGGAGCGTGACGCCGCTTAGGCGGGCAAAGCAGAAAGGTGCCACCCGGCACTGGCTTTGACTTCCTGAGCTTCCTTGCTAGGACAGCAGCTGCCGAAAGGTGGCAACTAGGCTGCCAGAGTGCAGAATGTAGGCGGTGCGGCACGCCTGCTTGCCGAAAGCCAGTATCAGCGAGACAGCGTGCTAGGCTCTGTTTCACAGCTCCTTGGAGAACACGCACTGGAAGAATGCCCTCTCTGTTCCGCAAAAGCTCTGCCACAGTGAAGTTGGAAGAAGCAGCCCGTGGCCACGGGCAGAGCTAGTCAACAGCTGCGCCTAACTTTCCCAAGCTGCGAGAGCATTCTCAGCCGAGTTCTGCTTTGACAGAGCTATTGCTGAACTTTTGCAGTCCCGGAAGCTGCTGAAACCAAGGCTGTGTTCTGCCTCTTCATTCTTGCCTTCCAGTGCTCCAGCGAGTTGTGAAGCTCGGACACGGCATTCAGCTTTGCCGCCTCTCTGCACGGAAAGCACTAGACAGAACTAGTGTGCTTCGTGCATGCTCTCTCCTCGCTTTTCTGGTCACTGCTCTGCTTTTTGCTTGGCAGCGTTCAAAGGGTCCACGGCATACATCTTGCACAGCGAGAGGTGGCCGGCGAGGAATACTTGCTGGCTTAAGTCGTTCCATGCTCAAGGCATTCATCAGAGCAACACAATGTGGGAAAAGAGGAGGGAACATTGCAGGACAAATTTCTATGCTGGAACATTCTTGTCTGCGAGACAGCTCTCCGCAGCGCTAGCATTTGGCCAGGCTGAAATCAGCGCCGCGGTAAGCCAATCTGACAAGCGGAGTGCAACGAGCGCGGCGATATGGGGCCACTTGGCAGGTGGCCGAAGAAAGACGGCTGCCCCGTGAATGTGGTGCCAGAAGGCAAGTTTCAGCAGGGCGTTCCGGGCGAGCTTAATGTGTAGCCGCAGTTGTTCTAGGCGAGTTGTAGCCGAGAAGCTTTCCGTCTCCATTCACGAGACAAGAAAGGCAGAACGCAAGGGCGCACAGGGTTGAGAAGAAAAGTGCGCGTAGCGAGCTCGTTGCGGCAGAAGCGAAAGCCAGGAGCAGCGTGCTCGGTGCGAGAAGTAGACGGCGCTTCGCCTCCTTGGGTAGGAAAGCGCAGCTGGTCACGAAGGGCAGCCAGCGAAGCTTCAGAACAGCAGGCTGTTCTGCTCAGCGTACGAGCCTGAAGTGAGTGGCAAGGGCTAAGGGGACAGTTCCAAGGCATCTAGCTTTCCTGCTAGCAATGCCATTTCTACCCTGCTGTGGAAAACATTGTCCTTTGCCCTTATGCTCCGAGAGGCAGAGAGCAACTCGGCAGACGCAGTGCAGAGGGAAAGGACACCGTATCCGTGGGAGCGTGACGCCGCTTAGGCGGGCAAAGCAGAAAGGTGCCGCCCGGCACTGGCTTTGACTTCCTGAGCTTCCTTGCTAGGACAGCAGCTGCCGAAAGCTGGCAACTAGGCTGCCAGAGTGCAGAATGTAGGCGGTCTGGCACGCCTGCTTGCCGAAAGCCAGTATCAGCGAGACAGCGTGCTAGGCTCTGTTTCGCAGCTCCTTGGAGAACACGCACTGGAAGAATGCCCTCTCTGTTCCGCAAAAGCTCTGCCACTGTGAAGGTGGAAGAAGCAGCCTGTGGCCACGGGCAGAGCTGGTCAACGGCTGCGCCTAACTTTCCCAAGCTGCGAGAGCATGCTCAGCCGAGTTCTGCTTTGACAGAGCTATTGCTGAACTTTTGCAGTCCCGGAAGCTGCTGAAACCAAGGCTGTGTTCTGCCTCTTCATTCTTGGCTTTCTGTGCTCCAGCGAGTTGTGAAGCTCGGACACGGCATTCAGCTTTGCCGCCTCTCTGCACGGAAAGCACTAGACAGAACTAGTGTGCTTCGTGCATGCTCTCTCCTCGCTTTTCTGGTCACTGCTCTGCTTTTTGCTTGGCAGCGTTCAAAGGGTCCACGGCATACATCTTGCACAGCGAGAGCTGGCCGGCGAGGAATACTTGCTGGCTTAAGTCGTTCCATGCTCAAGGCATTCATCAGAGCAACACAATGTGGGAAAAGAGGAGGGAACATTGCAGGACAAATTTCTATGCTGGAACATTCTTGTCTGCGAGACAGCTCTCCGCAGCGCTAGCATTTGGCCAGGCTGAAATCAGCGCCGCGGTAAGCCAATCTGACAAGCGGAGTGCAACGAGCGCGGCGATATGGGGCCACTTGGCAGGTGGCCGAAGAAAGACGGCTGCCCCGTGAATGTGGTGCCAGAAGGCAAGTTTCAGCAGGGCGTTCCGGGCGAGCTTAATGTGTAGCCGCAGTTGTTCTAGGCGAGTTGTAGCCGAGAAGCTTTCCGTCTCCATTCACGAGACAAGAAAGGCAGAACGCAAGGGCGCACAGGGTTGAGAAGAAAAGTGCGCGTAGCGAGCTCGTTGCGGCAGAAGCGAAAGCCAGGAGCAGCGTGCTCGGTGCGAGAACTAGACGGCGCTTCGCCTCCTTGGGTAGGAAACCGCAGCTGGTCACGAAGGGCAGCCAGCGAAGCTTCAGAACAGCAGGCTGTTCTGCTCAGCGTACGAGCCTGAAGTGAGTGGCAAGGGCTAAGGGGACAGTTCCAAGGCATCTAGCTATCCTGCTAGCAATGCCATTTCTACCCTGCTGTGGAAAACATTGTCCTTTGCCCTTATGCTCCGAGAGGCAGAGAGCAACACGGCAGACGCAGTGCAGAGGGAAAGGACACCGTATCCGTGGGAGCGTGACGCCGCTTAGGCGGGCAAAGCAGAAAGGTGCCGCCCGGCACTGGCTTTGACTTCCTGAGCTTCCTTGCTCGGACAGCAGCTGCCGAAAGCTGGCAACTAGGCTGCCAGAGTGCAGAATGTAGGCGGTGCGGCACGCCTGCTTGCCGAAAGCCAGTATCAGCGAGACAGCGTGCTAGGCTCTGTTTCACAGCTCCTTGGAGAACACGCACTGGAAGAATGCCCTCTCTGTTCCGCAAAAGCTCTGCCACAGTGAAGGTGGAAGAAGCAGCCTGTGGCCACGGGCAGAGCTGGTCAACGGCTGCGCCTAACTTTCCCAAGCTGCGAGAGCATTCTCAGCCGAGTTCTGCTTTGACAGAGCTATTGCTGAACTTTTGCAGTCCCGGAAGCTGCTGAAACCAAGGCTGTGTTCTGCCTCTTCATTCTTGCCTTCCAGTGCTCCAGCGAGTTGTGAAGCTCGGACACGGCATTCAGCTTTGCCGCCTCTCTGCACGGAAAGCACTAGACAGAACTAGTGTGCTTCGTGCATGCTCTCTCCTCGCTTTTCTGGTCACTGCTCTGCTTTTTGCTTGGCAGCGTTCAAGGGGTCCACGGCATACCTCTTGCACAGCGAGAGGTGGCCGGCGAGGAATACTTGCTGGCTTAAGTCGTTCCATGCTCAAGGCATTCATCAGAGCAACACAATGTGGGAAAAGAGGAGGGAACATTGCAGGACAAATTTCTATGCTGGAACATTCTTGTCTGCGAGACAGCTCTCCGCAGCGCTAGCATTTGGCCAGGCTGAAATCAGCGCCGCGGTAAGCCAATCTGACAAGCGGAGTGCAACGAGCGCGGCGATATGGGGCCACTTGGCAGGTGGCCGAAGAAAGACGGCTGCCCCGTGAATGTGGTGCCAGAAGGCAAGTTTCAGCAGGGCGTTCCGGGCGAGCTTAATGTGTAGCCGCAGTTGTTCTAGGCGAGTTGTAGCCGAGAAGCTTTCCGTCTCCATTCACGAGACAAGAAAGGCAGAACGCAAGGGCGCACAGGGTTGAGAAGAAAAGTGCGCGTAGCGAGCTCGTTGCGGCAGAAGCGAAAGCCAGGAGCAGCGTGCTCGGTGCGAGAAATAGACGGCGCTTCGCCTCCTTGGGTAGGAAAGCGCAGCTGGTCACGAAGGGCAGCCAGCGAAGCTTCAGAACAGCAGGCTGTTCTGCTCAGCGTACGAGCCTGAAGTGAGTGGCAAGGGCTAAGGGGACAGTTCCAAGGCATCTAGCTTTCCTGCTAGCAATGCCATTTCTACCCTGCTGTGGAAAACATTGTCCTTTGCCCTTATGCTCCGAGAGGCAGAGAGCAACTCGGCAGACGCAGTGCAGAGGGAAAGGACACCGTATCCGTGGGAGCGTGACGCCGCTTAGGCGGGCAAAGCAGAAAGGTGCCGCCCGGCACTGGCTTTGACTTCCTGAGCTTCCTTGCTAGGACAGCAGCTGCCGAAAGCTGGCAACTAGGCTGCCAGAGTGCAGAATGTAGGCGGTCTGGCACGCCTGCTTGCCGAAAGCCAGTATCAGCGAGACAGCGTGCTAGGCTCTGTTTCGCAGCTCCTTGGAGAACACGCACTGGAAGAATGCCCTCTCTGTTCCGCAAAAGCTCTGCCACTGTGAAGGTGGAAGAAGCAGCCTGTGGCCACGGGCAGAACTGGTCAACAGCTGCGCCTAACTTTCCCATGCTGCGAGAGCATTCTCGGCTGAATTCTGCTTTGACAGAGCTATTGCTGAACTTTTGCAGTCCCGGAAGCTGCTGAAACCAAGGCTGTGTTCTGCCTCTTCATTCTTGGCTTTCTGTGCTCCAGCGAGTTGTGAAGCTCGGACACGGCATTCAGCTTTGCCGCCTCTCTGCACGGAAAGCACTAGACAGAACTAGTGTGCTTCGTGCATGCTCTCTCCTCGCTTTTCTGGTCACTGCTCTGCTTTTTGCTTGGCAGCGTTCAAGGGGTCCACGGCATACCTCTTGCACAGCGAGAGGTGGCCGGCGAGGAATACTTGCTGGCTTAAGTCGTTCCATGCTCAAGGCATTCATCAGAGCAACACAATGTGGGAAAAGAGGAGGGAACATTGCAGGACAAATTTCTATGCTGGAACATTCTTGTCTGCGAGACAGCTCTCCGCAGCGCTAGTATTTGGCCAGGCTGAAATCAGCGCCGCGGTAAGCCAATCTGACAAGCGGAGTGCAACGAGCGCGGCGATATGGGGCCACTTGGCAGGTGGCCGAAGAAAGACGGCTGCCCCGTGAATGTGGTGCCAGAAGGCAAGTTTCAGCAGGGCGTTCCGGGCGAGCTTAATGTGTAGCCGCAGTTGTTCTAGGCGAGTTGTAGCCGAGAAGCTTTCCGTCTCCATTCACGAGACAAGAAAGGCAGAACGCAAGGGCGCACAGGGTTGAGAAGAAAAGTGCGCGTAGCGAGCTCGTTGCGGCAGAAGCGAAAGCCAGGAGCAGCGTGCTCGGTGCGAGAAATAGACGGCGCTTCGCATCCTTGGGTAGGAAACCGCAGCTGGTCACGAAGGGCAGCCAGCGAAGCTTCAGAACAGCAGGCTGTTCTGCTCAGCGTACGAGCCTGAAGTGAGTGGCAAGGGCTAAGGGGACAGTTCCAAGGCATCTAGCTTTCCTGCTAGCAATGCCATTTCTACCCTGCTGTGGAAAACATTGTCCTTTGCCCTTATGCTCCGAGAGGCAGAGAGCAACTCGGCAGACGCAGTGCAGAGGGAAAGGACACCGTATCCGTGGGAGCGTGACGCCGCTTAGGCGGGCAAAGCAGAAAGGTGCCGCCCGGCACTGGCTTTGACTTCCTGAGCTTCCTTGCTAGGACAGCAGCTGCCGAAAGCTGGCAACTAGGCTGCCAGAGTGCAGAATGTAGGCGGTGCGGCACGCCTGCTTGCCGAACGCCAGTATCAGCGAGACAGCGTGCTAGGCTCTGTTTCACAGCTCCTTGGAGAACACGCACTGGAAGAATGCCCTCTCTGTTCCGCAAAATCTCTGCCACAGTGAAGGTGGAAGAAGCAGCCTGTGGCCACGGGCAGAGCTGGTCAACGGCTGCGCCTAACTTTCCCAAGCTGCGAGAGCATTCTCAGCCGAGTTCTGCTTTGACAGAGCTATTGCTGAACTTTTGCAGTCCCGGAAGCTGCTGAAACCAAGGCTGTGTTCTGCCTCTTCATTCTTGCCTTCCAGTGCTCCAGCGAGTTGTGAAGCTCGGACACGGCATTCAGCTTTGCCGCCTCTCTGCACGGAAAGCACTAGACAGAACTAGTGTGCTTCGTGCATGCTCTCTCCTCGCTTTTCTGGTCACTGCTCTGCTTTTTGCTTGGCAGCGTTCAAAGGGTCCACGCCATATATCTTGCACAGCGAGAGCTGGCCGGCGAGGAATACTTGCTGGCTTAAGTCGTTCCATGCTCAAGGCATTCATCAGAGCAACACAATGTGGGAAAAGAGGAGGGAACATTGCAGGACAAATTTCTATGCTGGAACATTCTTGTCTGCGAGACAGCTCTCCGCAGCGCTAGTATTTGGCCAGGCTGAAATCAGCGCCGCGGTAAGCCAGTCTAACAAGCGGAGTGCAACGAGCTCGGCGATATGGGGCCACTTGGCAGGTGGCCGAAGAAAGACGGCTGCCCCGTGAATGTGGTGCCAGAAGGCAAGTTTCAGCAGGGCGTTCCGGGCGAGCTTAATGTGTAGCCGCAGTTGTTCTAGGCGAGTTGTAGCCGAGAAGCTTTCCGTCTCCATTCACGAGACAAGAAAGGCAGAACGCAAGGGCGCACAGGGTTGAGAAGAAAAGTGCGCGTAGCGAGCTCGTTGCGGCAGAAGCGAAAGCCAGGAGCAGCGTGCTCGGTGCGAGAAATAGACGGCGCTTCGCCTCCTTGGGTAGGAAAGTGCAGCTGGTCACGAACGGCAACCAGCAAAGCTTCAGAACAGCAGGCTGTTCTGCTCAGCGTACGAGCCTGAAGTGAGTGGCAAGGGCTAAGGGGACAGTTCCAAGGCATCCAGCTTTCCTGCTAGCAATGCCATTTCTACCCTGCTGTGGAAAACATTGTCCTTTGCCCTTATGCTCCGAGAGGCAGAGAGCAACACGGCAGACGCAGTGCAGAGGGAAAGGACACCGTATCCGTGGGAGCGTGACGCCGCTTAGGCGGGCAAAGCAGAAAGGTGCCGCCCGGCACTGGCTTTGACTTCCTGAGCTTCCTTGCTAGGACAGCAGCTGCCGAAAGCTGGCAACTAGGCTGCCAGAGTGCAGAATGTAGGCGGTGCGGCACGCCTGCTTGCCGAAAGCCAGTATCAGCGAGACAGCGTGCTAGGCTCTGTTTCACAGCTCCTTGGAGAACACGCACTGGAAGAATGCCCTCTCTGTTCCGCAAAAGCTCTGCCACAGTGAAGGTGGAAGAAGCAGCCTGTGGCCACGGGCAGAGCTGGTCAACGGCTGCGCCTAACTTTCCCAAGCTGCGAGAGCATTCTCAGCCGAGTTCTGCTTTGACAGAGCTATTGCTGAACTTTTGCAGTCCCGGAAGCTGCTGAAACCAAGGCTGTGTTCTGCCTCTTCATTCTTGCCTTCCAGTGCTCCAGCGAGTTGTGAAGCTCGGACACGGCATTCAGCTTTGCCGCCTCTCTGCACGGAAAGCACTAGACAGAACTAGTGTGCTTCGTGCATGCTCTCTCCTCGCTTTTCTGGTCACTGCTCTGCTTTTTGCTTGGCAGCGTTCAAGGGGTCCACGGCATACCTCTTGCACAGCGAGAGGTGGCCGGCGAGGAATACTTGCTGGCTTAAGTCGTTCCATGCTCAAGGCATTCATCAGAGCAACACAATGTGGGAAAAGAGGAGGGAACATTGCAGGACAAATTTCTATGCTGGAACATTCTTGTCTGCGAGACAGCTCTCCGCAGCGCTAGCATTTGGCCAGGCTGAAATCAGCGCCGCGGTAAGCCAATCTGACAAGCGGAGTGCAACGAGCGCGGCGATATGGGGCCACTTGGCAGGTGGCCGAAGAAAGACGGCTGCCCCGTGAATGTGGTGCCAGAAGGCAAGTTTCAGCAGGGCGTTCCGGGCGAGCTTAATGTGTAGCCGCAGTTGTTCTAGGCGAGTTGTAGCCGAGAAGCTTTCCGTCTCCATTCACGAGACAAGAAAGGCAGAACGCAAGGGCGCACAGGGTTGAGAAGAAAAGTGCGCGTAGCGAGCTCGTTGCGGCAGAAGCGAAAGCCAGGAGCAGCGTGCTCGGTGCGAGAAATAGACGGCGCTTCGCCTCCTTGGGTAGGAAAGCGCAGCTGGTCACGAAGGGCAGCCAGCGAAGCTTCAGAACAGCAGGCTGTTCTGCTCAGCGTACGAGCCTGAAGTGAGTGGCAAGGGCTAAGGGGACAGTTCCAAGGCATCTAGCTTTCCTGCTAGCAATGCCATTTCTACCCTGCTGTGGAAAACATTGTCCTTTGCCCTTATGCTCCGAGAGGCAGAGAGCAACTCGGCAGACGCAGTGCAGAGGGAAAGGACACCGTATCCGTGGGAGCGTGACGCCGCTTAGGCGGGCAAAGCAGAAAGGTGCCGCCCGGCACTGGCTTTGACTTCCTGAGCTTCCTTGCTAGGACAGCAGCTGCCGAAAGCTGGCAACTAGGCTGCCAGAGTGCAGAATGTAGGCGGTCTGGCACGCCTGCTTGCCGAAAGCCAGTATCAGCGAGACAGCGTGCTAGGCTCTGTTTCGCAGCTCCTTGGAGAACACGCACTGGAAGAATGCCCTCTCTGTTCCGCAAAAGCTCTGCCACTGTGAAGGTGGAAGAAGCAGCCTGTGGCCACGGGCAGAACTGGTCAACAGCTGCGCCTAACTTTCCCATGCTGCGAGAGCATTCTCGGCTGAATTCTGCTTTGACAGAGCTATTGCTGAACTTTTGCAGTCCCGGAAGCTGCTGAAACCAAGGCTGTGTTCTGCCTCTTCATTCTTGGCTTTCTGTGCTCCAGCGAGTTGTGAAGCTCGGACACGGCATTCAGCTTTGCCGCCTCTCTGCACGGAAAGCACTAGACAGAACTAGTGTGCTTCGTGCATGCTCTCTCCTCGCTTTTCTGGTCACTGCTCTGCTTTTTGCTTGGCAGCGTTCAAGGGGTCCACGGCATACCTCTTGCACAGCGAGAGGTGGCCGGCGAGGAATACTTGCTGGCTTAAGTCGTTCCATGCTCAAGGCATTCATCAGAGCAACACAATGTGGGAAAAGAGGAGGGAACATTGCAGGACAAATTTCTATGCTGGAACATTCTTGTCTGCGAGACAGCTCTCCGCAGCGCTAGTATTTGGCCAGGCTGAAATCAGCGCCGCGGTAAGCCAATCTGACAAGCGGAGTGCAACGAGCGCGGCGATATGGGGCCACTTGGCAGGTGGCCGAAGAAAGACGGCTGCCCCGTGAATGTGGTGCCAGAAGGCAAGTTTCAGCAGGGCGTTCCGGGCGAGCTTAATGTGTAGCCGCAGTTGTTCTAGGCGAGTTGTAGCCGAGAAGCTTTCCGTCTCCATTCACGAGACAAGAAAGGCAGAACGCAAGGGCGCACAGGGTTGAGAAGAAAAGTGCGCGTAGCGAGCTCGTTGCGGCAGAAGCGAAAGCCAGGAGCAGCGTGCTCGGTGCGAGAAATAGACGGCGCTTCGCCTCCTTGGGTAGGAAACCGCAGCTGGTCACGAAGGGCAGCCAGCGAAGCTTCAGAACAGCAGGCTGTTCTGCTCAGCGTACGAGCCTGAAGTGAGTGGCAAGGGCTAAGGGGACAGTTCCAAGGCATCTAGCTTTCCTGCTAGCAATGCCATTTCTACCCTGCTGTGGAAAACATTGTCCTTTGCCCTTATGCTCCGAGAGGCAGAGAGCAACTCGGCAGACGCAGTGCAGAGGGAAAGGACACCGTATCCGTGGGAGCGTGACGCCGCTTAGGCGGGCAAAGCAGAAAGGTGCCGCCCGGCACTGGCTTTGACTTCCTGAGCTTCCTTGCTAGGACAGCAGCTGCCGAAAGCTGGCAACTAGGCTGCCAGAGTGCAGAATGTAGGCGGTGCGGCACGCCTGCTTGCCGAACGCCAGTATCAGCGAGACAGCGTGCTAGGCTCTGTTTCACAGCTCCTTGGAGAACACGCACTGGAAGAATGCCCTCTCTGTTCCGCAAAAGCTCTGCCACAGTGAAGTTGGAAGAAGCAGCCCGTGGCCACGGGCAGAGCTAGTCAACAGCTGCGCCTAACTTTCCCAAGCTGCGAGAGCATTCTCAGCCGAGTTCTGCTTTGACAGAGCTATTGCTGAACTTTTGCAGTCCCGGAAGCTGCTGAAACCAAGGCTGTGTTCTGCCTCTTCATTCTTGCCTTCCAGTGCTCCAGCGAGTTGTGAAGCTCGGACACGGCATTCAGCTTTGCCGCCTCTCTGCACGGAAAGCACTAGACAGAACTAGTGTGCTTCGTGCATGCTCTCTCCTCGCTTTTCTGGTCACTGCTCTGCTTTTTGCTTGGCAGCGTTCAAAGGGTCCACGGCATACATCTTGCACAGCGAGAGGTGGCCGGCGAGGAATACTTGCTGGCTTAAGTCGTTCCATGCTCAAGGCATTCATCAGAGCAACACAATGTGGGAAAAGAGGAGGGAACATTGCAGGACAAATTTCTATGCTGGAACATTCTTGTCTGCGAGACAGCTCTCCGCAGCGCTAGCATTTGGCCAGGCTGAAATCAGCGCCGCGGTAAGCCAATCTGACAAGCGGAGTGCAACGAGCGCGGCGATATGGGGCCACTTGGCAGGTGGCCGAAGAAAGACGGCTGCCCCGTGAATGTGGTGCCAGAAGGCAAGTTTCAGCAGGGCGTTCCGGGCGAGCTTAATGTGTAGCCGCAGTTGTTCTAGGCGAGTTGTAGCCGAGAAGCTTTCCGTCTCCATTCACGAGACAAGAAAGGCAGAACGCAAGGGCGCACAGGGTTGAGAAGAAAAGTGCGCGTAGCGAGCTCGTTGCGGCAGAAGCGAAAGCCAGGAGCAGCGTGCTCGGTGCGAGAAATAGACGGCGCTTCGCCTCCTTGGGTAGGAAAGCGCAGCTGGTCACGAAGGGCAGCCAGCGAAGCTTCAGAACAGCAGGCTGTTCTGCTCAGCGTACGAGCCTGAAGTGAGTGGCAAGGGCTAAGGGGACAGTTCCAAGGCATCCAGCTTTCCTGCTAGCAATGCCATTTCTACCCTGCTGTGGAAAACATTGTCCTTTGCCCTTATGCTCCGAGAGGCAGAGAGCAACTCGGCAGACGCAGTGCAGAGGGAAAGGACACCGTATCCGTGGGAGCGTGACGCCGCTTAGGCGGGCAAAGCAGAAAGGTGCCGCCCGGCACTGGCTTTGACTTCCTGAGCTTCCTTGCTAGGACAGCAGCTGCCGAAAGCTGGCAACTAGGCTGCCAGAGTGCAGAATGTAGGCGGTCTGGCACGCCTGCTTGCCGAAAGCCAGGATCAGCGAGACAGCGTGCTAGGCTCTGTTTCGCAGCTCCTTGGAGAACACGCACTGGAAGAATGCCCTCTCTGTTCCGCAAAAGCTCTGCCACAGTGAAGGTGGAAGAAGCAGCCTGTGGCCACGGGCAGAGCTGGTCAACGGCTGCGCCTAACTTTCCCAAGCTGCGAGAGCATTCTCGGCTGAATTCTGCTTTGACAGAGCTATTGCTGAACTTTTGCAGTCCCGGAAGCTGCTGAAACCAAGGCTGTGTTCTGCCTCTTCATTCTTGCCTTCCAGTGCTCCAGCGAGTTGTGAAGCTCGGACACGGCATTCAGCTTTGCCGCCTCTCTGCACGGAAAGCACTAGACAGAACTAGTGTGCTTCGTGCATGCTCTCTCCTCGCTTTTATGGTCACTGCTCTGCTTTTTGCTTGGCAGCGTTCAAGGGGTCCACGGCATACCTCTTGCACAGCGAGAGGTGGCCGGCAAGGAATACTTGCTGGCTTAAGTCGTTCCATGCTCAAGGCATTCATCAGAGCAACACAATGTGGGAAAAGAGGAGGGAACATTGCAGGACAAATTTCTATGCTGGAACATTCTTGTCTGCGAGACAGCTCTCCGCAGCGCTAGCATTTGGCCAGGCTGAAATCAGCGCCGCGGTAAGCCAATCTGACAAGCGGAGTGCAACGAGCGCGGCGATATGGGGCCACTTGGCAGGTGGCCGAAGAAAGACGGCTGCCCCGTGAATGTGGTGCCAGAAGGCAAGTTTCAGCAGGGCGTTCCAGGCGAGCTTAATGTGTAGCCGCAGTTGTTCTAGGCGAGTTGTAGCCGAGAAGCTTTCCGTCTCCATTCACGAGACAAGAAAGGCAGAACGCAAGGGCGCACAGGGTTGAGAAGAAAAGTGCGCGTAGCGAGCTCGTTGCGGCAGAAGCGAAAGCCAGGAGCAGCGTGCTCGGTGCGAGAAATAGACGGCGCTTCGCCTCCTTGGGTAGGAAAGCGCAGCTGGTCACGAAGGGCAGCCAGCGAAGCTTCAGAACAGCAGGCTGTTCTGCTCAGCGTACGAGCCTGAAGTGAGTGGCAAGGGCTAAGGGGACAGTTCCAAGGCATCTAGCTTTCCTGCTAGCAATGCCATTTCTACCCTGCTGTGGAAAACATTGTCCTTTGCCCTTATGCTCCGAGAGGCAGAGAGCAACTCGGTAGACGCAGTGCAGAGGGAAAGGACACCGTATCCGTGGGAGCGTGACGCCGCTTAGGCGGGCAAAGCAGAAAGGTGCCGCCCGGCACTGGCTTTGACTTCCTGAGCTTCCTTGCTAGGACAGCAGCTGCCGAAAGCTGGCAACTAGGCTGCCAGAGTGCAGAATGTAGGCGGTCTGGCACGCCTGCTTGCCGAAAGCCAGTATCAGCGAGACAGCGTGCTAGGCTCTGTTTCGCAGCTCCTTGGAGAACACGCACTGGAAGAATGCCCTCTCTGTTCCGCAAAAGCTCTGCCACAGTGAAGGTGGAAGAAGCAGCCTGTGGCCACAGGCAGAGCTGGTCAACGGCTGCGCCTAACTTTCCCAAGCTGCGAGAGCATTCTCAGCCGAGTTCTGCTTTGACAGAGCTATTGCTGAACTTTTGCAGTCCCGGAAGCTGCTGAAACCAAGGCTGTGTTCTGCCTCTTCATTCTTGGCTTTCTGTGCTCCAGCGAGTTGTGAAGCTCGGACACGGCATTCAGCTTTGCCGCCTCTCTGCACGGAAAGCACTAGACAGAACTAGTGTGCTTCGTGCATGCTCTCTCCTCGCTTTTCTGGTCACTGCTCTGCTTTTTGCTTGGCAGCGTTCAAAGGGTCCACGGCATACATCTTGCACAGCGAGAGGTGGCCGGCGAGGAATACTTGCTGGCTTAAGTCGTTCCATGCTCAAGGCATTCATCAGAGCAACACAATGTGGGAAAAGAGGAGGGAACATTGCAGGACAAATTTCTATGCTGGAACATTCTTGTCTGCGAGACAGCTCTCCGCAGCGCTAGCATTTGGCCAGGCTGAAATCAGCGCCGCGGTAAGCCAATCTGACAAGCGGAGTGCAACGAGCACGGCGATATGGGGCCACTTGGCAGGTGGCCGAAGAAAGACGGCTGCCCCGTGAATGTGGTGCCAGAAGGCAAGTTTCAGCAGGGCGTTCCGGGCGAGCTTAATGTGTAGCCGCAGTTGTTCTAGGCGAGTTGTAGCCGAGAAGCTTTCCGTCTCCATTCACGAGACAAGAAAGGCAGAACGCAAGGGCGCACAGGGTTGAGAAGAAAAGTGCGCGTAGCGAGCTCGTTGCGGCAGAAGCGAAAGCCAGGAGCAGCGTGCTCGGTGCGAGAAATAGACGGCGCTTCGCCTCCTTGGGTAGGAAACCGCAGCTGGTCACGAAGGGCAGCCAGCGAAGCTTCAGAACAGCAGGCTGTTCTGCTCAGCGTACGAGCCTGAAGTGAGTGGCAAGGGCTAAGGGGACAGTTCCAAGGCATCTAGCTTTCCTGCTAGCAATGCCATTTCTACCCTGCTGTGGAAAACATTGTCCTTTGCCCTTATGCTCCGAGAGGCAGAGAGCAACACGGCAGACGCAGTGCAGAGGGAAAGGACACCGTATCCGTGGGAGCGTGACGCCGCTTAGGCGGGCAAAGCAGAAAGGTGCCGCCCGGCACTGGCTTTGACTTCCTGAGCTTCCTTGCTCGGACAGCAGCTGCCGAAAGCTGGCAACTAGGCTGCCAGAGTGCAGAATGTAGGCGGTGCGGCACGCCTGCTTGCCGAAAGCCAGTATCAGCGAGACAGCGTGCTAGGCTCTGTTTCACAGCTCCTTGGAGAACACGCACTGGAAGAATGCCCTCTCTGTTCCGCAAAAGCTCTGCCACAGTGAAGGTGGAAGAAGCAGCCTGTGGCCACGGGCAGAGCTGGTCAACGGCTGCGCCTAACTTTCCCAAGCTGCGAGAGCATTCTCAGCCGAGTTCTGCTTTGACAGAGCTATTGCTGAACTTTTGCAGTCCCGGAAGCTGCTGAAACCAAGGCTGTGTTCTGCCTCTTCATTCTTGCCTTCCAGTGCTCCAGCGAGTTGTGAAGCTCGGACACGGCATTCAGCTTTGCCGCCTCTCTGCACGGAAAGCACTAGACAGAACTAGTGTGCTTCGTGCATGCTCTCTCCTCGCTTTTCTGGTCACTGCTCTGCTTTTTGCTTGGCAGCGTTCAAGGGGTCCACGGCATACCTCTTGCACAGCGAGAGGTGGCCGGCGAGGAATACTTGCTGGCTTAAGTCGTTCCATGCTCAAGGCATTCATCAGAGCAACACAATGTGGGAAAAGAGGAGGGAACATTGCAGGACAAATTTCTATGCTGGAACATTCTTGTCTGCGAGACAGCTCTCCGCAGCGCTAGCATTTGGCCAGGCTGAAATCAGCGCCGCGGTAAGCCAATCTGACAAGCGGAGTGCAACGAGCGCGGCGATATGGGGCCACTTGGCAGGTGGCCGAAGAAAGACGGCTGCCCCGTGAATGTGGTGCCAGAAGGCAAGTTTCAGCAGGGCGTTCCGGGCGAGCTTAATGTGTAGCCGCAGTTGTTCTAGGCGAGTTGTAGCCGAGAAGCTTTCCGTCTCCATTCACGAGACAAGAAAGGCAGAACGCAAGGGCGCACAGGGTTGAGAAGAAAAGTGCGCGTAGCGAGCTCGTTGCGGCAGAAGCGAAAGCCAGGAGCAGCGTGCTCGGTGCGAGAAATAGACGGCGCTTCGCCTCCTTGGGTAGGAAAGCGCAGCTGGTCACGAAGGGCAGCCAGCGAAGCTTCAGAACAGCAGGCTGTTCTGCTCAGCGTACGAGCCTGAAGTGAGTGGCAAGGGCTAAGGGGACAGTTCCAAGGCATCTAGCTTTCCTGCTAGCAATGCCATTTCTACCCTGCTGTGGAAAACATTGTCCTTTGCCCTTATGCTCCGAGAGGCAGAGAGCAACTCGGCAGACGCAGTGCAGAGGGAAAGGACACCGTATCCGTGGGAGCGTGACGCCGCTTAGGCGGGCAAAGCAGAAAGGTGCCGCCCGGCACTGGCTTTGACTTCCTGAGCTTCCTTGCTAGGACAGCAGCTGCCGAAAGCTGGCAACTAGGCTGCCAGAGTGCAGAATGTAGGCGGTCTGGCACGCCTGCTTGCCGAAAGCCAGGATCAGCGAGACAGCGTGCTAGGCTCTGTTTCGCAGCTCCTTGGAGAACACGCACTGGAAGAATGCCCTCTCTGTTCCGCAAAAGCTCTGCCACTGTGAAGGTGGAAGAAGCAGCCTGTGGCCACGGGCAGAGCTGGTCAACAGCTGCGCCTAACTTTCCCAAGCTGCGAGAGCATTCTCGGCTGAATTCTGCTTTGACAGAGCTATTGCTGAACTTTTGCAGTCCCGGAAGCTGCTGAAACCAAGGCTGTGTTCTGCCTCTTCATTCTTGCCTTCCAGTGCTCCAGCGAGTTGTGAAGCTCGGACACGGCATTCAGCTTTGCCGCCTCTCTGCACGGAAAGCACTAGACAGAACTAGTGTGCTTCGTGCATGCTCTCTCCTCGCTTTTCTGGTCACTGCTCTGCTTTTTGCTTGGCAGCGTTCAAGGGGTCCACGGCATACCTCTTGCACAGCGAGAGGTGGCCGGCGAGGAATACTTGCTGGCTTAAGTCGTTCCATGCTCAAGGCATTCATCAGAGCAACACAATGTGGGAAAAGAGGAGGGAACATTGCAGGACAAATTTCTATGCTGGAACATTCTTGTCTGCGAGACAGCTCTCCGCAGCGCTAGCATTTGGCCAGGCTGAAATCAGCGCCGCGGTAAGCCAATCTGACAAGCGGAGTGCAACGAGCGCGGCGATATGGGGCCACTTGGCAGGTGGCCGAAGAAAGACGGCTGCCCCGTGAATGTGGTGCCAGAAGGCAAGTTTCAGCAGGGCGTTCCGGGCGAGCTTAATGTGTAGCCGCAGTTGTTCTAGGCGAGTTGTAGCCGAGAAGCTTTCCGTCTCCATTCACGAGACAAGAAAGGCAGAACGCAAGGGCGCACAGGGTTGAGAAGAAAAGTGCGCGTAGCGAGCTCGTTGCGGCAGAAGCGAAAGCCAGGAGCAGCGTGCTCGGTGCGAGAAGTAGACGGCGCTTCGCCTCCTTGGGTAGGAAAGCGCAGCTGGTCACGAAGGGCAGCCAGCGAAGCTTCAGAACAGCAGGCTGTTCTGCTCAGCGTACGAGCCTGAAGTGAGTGGCAAGGGCTAAGGGGACAGTTCCAAGGCATCTAGCTTTCCTGCTAGCAATGCCATTTCTACCCTGCTGTGGAAAACATTGTCCTTTGCCCTTATGCTCCGAGAGGCAGAGAGCAACTCGGTAGACGCAGTGCAGAGGGAAAGGACACCGTATCCGTGGGAGCGTGACGCCGCTTAGGCGGGCAAAGCAGAAAGGTGCCGCCCGGCACTGGCTTTGACTTCCTGAGCTTCCTTGCTAGGACAGCAGCTGCCGAAAGCTGGCAACTAGGCTGCCAGAGTGCAGAATGTAGGCGGTCTGGCACGCCTGCTTGCCGAAAGCCAGTATCAGCGAGACAGCGTGCTAGGCTCTGTTTCGCAGCTCCTTGGAGAACACGCACTGGAAGAATGCCCTCTCTGTTCCGCAAAAGCTCTGCCACAGTGAAGGTGGAAGAAGCAGCCTGTGGCCACAGGCAGAGCTGGTCAACGGCTGCGCCTAACTTTCCCAAGCTGCGAGAGCATTCTCAGCCGAGTTCTGCTTTGACAGAGCTATTGCTGAACTTTTGCAGTCCCGGAAGCTGCTGAAACCAAGGCTGTGTTCTGCCTCTTCATTCTTGGCTTTCTGTGCTCCAGCGAGTTGTGAAGCTCGGACACGGCATTCAGCTTTGCCGCCTCTCTGCACGGAAAGCACTAGACAGAACTAGTGTGCTTCGTGCATGCTCTCTCCTCGCTTTTCTGGTCACTGCTCTGCTTTTTGCTTGGCAGCGTTCAAGGGGTCCACGGCATACATCTTGCACAGCGAGAGCTGGCCGGCGAGGAATACTTGCTGGCTTAAGTCGTTCCATGCTCAAGGCATTCATCAGAGCAACACAATGTGGGAAAAGAGGAGGGAACATTGCAGGACAAATTTCTATGCTGGAACATTCTTGTCTGCGAGACAGCTCTCCGCAGCGCTAGCATTTGGCCAGGCTGAAATCAGCGCCGCGGTAAGCCAATCTGACAAGCGGAGTGCAACGAGCGCGGCGATATGGGGCCACTTGGCAGGTGGCCGAAGAAAGACGGCTGCCCCGTGAATGTGGTGCCAGAAGGCAAGTTTCAGCAGGGCGTTCCGGGCGAGCTTAATGTGTAGCCGCAGTTGTTCTAGGCGAGTTGTAGCCGAGAAGCTTTCCGTCTCCATTCACGAGACAAGAAAGGCAGAACGCAAGGGCGCACAGGGTTGAGAAGAAAAGTGCGCGTAGCGAGCTCGTTGCGGCAGAAGCGAAAGCCAGGAGCAGCGTGCTCGGTGCGAGAAATAGACGGCGCTTCGCCTCCTTGGGTAGGAAAGCGCAGCTGGTCACGAAGGGCAGCCAGCGAAGCTTCAGAACAGCAGGCTGTTCTGCTCAGCGTACGAGCCTGAAGTGAGTGGCAAGGGCTAAGGGGACAGTTCCAAGGCATCTAGCTTTCCTGCTAGCAATGCCATTTCTACCCTGCTGTGGAAAACATTGTCCTTTGCCCTTATGCTGCGAGAGGCAGAGAGCAACTCGGCAGACGCAGTGCAGAGGGAAAGGACACCGTATCCGTGGGAGCGTGACGCCGCTTAGGCGGGCAAAGCAGAAAGGTGCCGCCCGGCACTGGCTTTGACTTCCTGAGCTTCCTTGCTAGGACAGCAGCTGCCGAAAGCTGGCAACTAGGCTGCCAGAGTGCAGAATGTAGGCGGTGCGGCACGCCTGCTTGCCGAAAGCCAGTATCAGCGAGACAGCGTGCTAGGCTCTGTTTCGCAGCTCCTTGGAGAACACGCACTGGAAGAATGCCCTCTCTGTTCCGCAAAAGCTCTGCCACAGTGAAGGTGGAAGAAGCAGCCTGTGGCCACGGGCAGAGCTGGTCAACGGCTGCGCCTAACTTTCCCAAGCTGCGAGAGCATGCTCAGCCGAGTTCTGCTTTGACAGAGCTATTGCTGAACTTTTGCAGTCCCGGAAGCTGCTGAAACCAAGGCTGTGTTCTGCCTCTTCATTCTTGGCTTTCTGTGCTCCAGCGAGTTGTGAAGCTCGGACACGGCATTCAGCTTTGCCGCCTCTCTGCACGGAAAGCACTAGACAGAACTAGTGTGCTTCGTGCATGCTCTCTCCTCGCTTTTCTGGTCACTGCTCTGCTTTTTGCTTGGCAGCGTTCAAAGGGTCCACGGCATACATCTTGCACAGCGAGAGGTGGCCGGCGAGGAATACTTGCTGGCTTAAGTCGTTCCATGCTCAAGGCATTCATCAGAGCAACACAATGTGGGAAAAGAGGAGGGAACATTGCAGGACAAATTTCTATGCTGGAACATTCTTGTCTGCGAGACAGCTCTCCGCAGCGCTAGTATTTGGCCAGGCTGAAATCAGCGCCGCGGTAAGCCAATCTGACAAGCGGAGTGCAACGAGCGCGGCGATATGGGGCCACTTGGCAGGTGGCCGAAGAAAGACGGCTGCCCCGTGAATGTGGTGCCAGAAGGCAAGTTTCAGCAGGGCGTTCCGGGCGAGCTTAATGTGTAGCCGCAGTTGTTCTAGGCGAGTTGTAGCCGAGAAGCTTTCCGTCTCCATTCACGAGACAAGAAAGGCAGAACGCAAGGGCGCACAGGGTTGAGAAGAAAAGTGCGCGTAGCGAGCTCGTTGCGGCAGAAGCGAAAGCCAGGAGCAGCGTGCTCGGTGCGAGAAATAGACGGCGCTTCGCCTCCTTGGGTAGGAAAGCGCAGCTGGTCACGAAGGGCAGCCAGCGAAGCTTCAGAGCAGCAGGCTGTTCTGCTCAGCGTACGAGCCTGAAGTGAGTGGCAAGGGCTAAGGGGACAGTTCCAAGGCATCTAGCTTTCCTGCTAGCAATGCCATTTCTACCCTGCTGTGGAAAACATTGTCCTTTGCCCTTATGCTCCGAGAGGCAGACAGCAACTCGGCAGACGCAGTGCAGAGGGAAAGGACACCGTATCCGTGGGAGCGTGACGCCGCTTAGGCGGGCAAAGCAGAAAGGTGCCGCCCGGCACTGGCTTTGACTTCCTGAGCTTCCTTGCTAGGACAGCAGCTGCCGAAAGCTGGCAACTAGGCTGCCAGAGTGCAGAATGTAGGCGGTGCGGCACGCCTGCTTGCCGAAAGCCAGTATCAGCGAGACAGCGTGCTAGGCTCTGTTTCGCAGCTCCTTGGAGAACACGCACTGGAAGAATGCCCTCTCTGTTCCGCAAAAGCTCTGCCACAGTGAAGGTGGAAGAAGCAGCCTGTGGCCACGGGCAGAGCTGGTCAACGGCTGCGCCTAACTTTCCCAAGCTGCGAGAGCATGCTCAGCCGAGTTCTGCTTTGACAGAGCTATTGCTGAACTTTTGCAGTCCCGGAAGCTGCTGAAACCAAGGCTGTGTTCTGCCTCTTCATTCTTGGCTTTCTGTGCTCCAGCGAGTTGTGAAGCTCGGACACGGCATTCAGCTTTGCCGCCTCTCTGCACGGAAAGCACTAGACAGAACTAGTGTGCTTCGTGCATGCTCTCTCCTCGCTTTTCTGGTCACTGCTCTGCTTTTTGCTTGGCAGCGTTCAAAGGGTCCACGGCATACATCTTGCACAGCGAGAGCTGGCCGGCGAGGAATACTTGCTGGCTTAAGTCGTTCCATGCTCAAGGCATTCATCAGAGCAACACAATGTGGGAAAAGAGGAGGGAACATTGCAGGACAAATTTCTATGCTGGAACATTCTTGTCTGCGAGACAGCTCTCCGCAGCGCTAGCATTTGGCCAGGCTGAAATCAGCGCCGCGGTAAGCCAATCTGACAAGCGGAGTGCAACGAGCGCGGCGATATGGGGCCACTTGGCAGGTGGCCGAAGAAAGACGGCTGCCCCGTGAATGTGGTGCCAGAAGGCAAGTTTCAGCAGGGCGTTCCGGGCGAGCTTAATGTGTAGCCGCAGTTGTTCTAGGCGAGTTGTAGCCGAGAAGCTTTCCGTCTCCATTCACGAGACAAGAAAGGCAGAACGCAAGGGCGCACAGGGTTGAGAAGAAAAGTGCACGTAGCGAGCTCGTTGCGGCAGAAGCGAAAGCCAGGAGCAGCGTTCTCGTGCGAGAAATAGATGGCGCTTGGCCTCCTTGGGTAGGAAAGCGCAGCTGGTCACGAAGGGCAGCCAGCGAAGCTTCAGAACAGCAGGCTGTTCTGCTCAGCGTACGAGCCTGAAGTGAGTGGCAAGGGCTAAGGGGACAGTTCCAAGGCATCTAGCTTTCCTGCTAGCAATGCCATTTCTACCCTGCTGTTCAAAACCTTGTCCTTTGCCCTTATGCTCCGAGAGGCAGAGAGCAACTCGGCAGACGCAGTGCAGAGGGAAAGGACACCGTATCCGTGGGAGCGTGACGCCGCTTAGGCGGGCAAAGCAGAAAGGTGCCGCCCTGCACTGGCTTTGACTTCCTGAGCTTCCTTGCTAGGACAGCAGCTGCCGAAAGCTGGCAACTAGGCTGCCAGAGTGCAGAATGTAGGCGGTGCGGCACGCCTTCTTGCCGAAAGCCAGTATCAGCGAGACAGCGTGCTAGGCTCTGTTTCACAGCTCCTTGGAGAACACGCACTGGAAGAATGCCCTCTCTGTTCCGCAAAAGCTCTGCCACAGTGAAGGTGGAAGAAGCAGCCTGTGGCCACGGGCAGAGCTGGTCAACGGCTGCGCCTAACTTTCCCAAGCTGCGAGAGCATTCTCAGCCGAGTTCTGCTTTGACAGAGCTATTGCTGAACTTTTGCAGTCCCGGAAGCTGCTGAAACCAAGGCTGTGTTCTGCCTCTTCATTCTTGGCTTTCTGTGCTCCAGCGAGTTGTGAAGCTCGGACACGGCATTCAGCTTTGCCGCCTCTCTGCACGGAAAGCACTAGACAGAACTAGTGTGCTTCGTGCATGCTCTCTCCTCGCTGTTATGGTCACTGCTCTGCTTTTTGCTTGGCAGCGTTCAAAGGGTCCACGGCATACATCTTGCACAGCGAGAGGTGGCCGGCGAGGAATACTTGCTGGCTTAAGTCGTTCCATGCTCAAGGCATTCATCAGAGCAACACAATGTGGGAAAAGAGGAGGGAACATTGCAGGACAAATTTCTATGCTGGAACATTCTTGTCTGCGAGACAGCTCTCCGCAGCGCTAGTATTTGGCCAGGCTGATATCAGCGCCGCGGTAAGCCAATCTGACAAGCGGAGTGCAACGAGCGCGGCAATATGGGGCCACTTGGCAGGTGGCCGAAGAAAGACGGCTGCCCCGTGAATGTGGTGCCAGAAGGCAAGTTTCAGCAGGGCGTTCCGGGCGAGCTTAATGTGTAGCCGCAGTTGTTCTAGGCGAGTTGTAGCCGAGAAGCTTTCCGTCTCCATTCACGAGACAAGAAAGGCAGAACGCAAGGGCGCACAGGGTTGAGAAGAAAAGTGCGCGTAGCGAGCTCGTTGCGGCAGAAGCGAAAGCCAGGAGCAGCGTGCTCGGTGCGAGAAATAGACGGCGCTTCGCCTCCTTGGGTAGGAAAGCGCAGCTGGTCACGAAGGGCAGCCAGCGAAGCTTCAGAACAGCAGGCTGTTCTGCTCAGCATAGGAGCCTGAAGTGAGTGGCAAGGGCTAAGGGGACAGTTCCAAGGCATCCAGCTTTCCTGCTAGCAATGCCATTTCTACCCTGCTGTGGAAAACATTGTCCTTTGCCCTTATGCTCCGAGAGGCAGAGAGCAACACGGCAGACGCAGTGCAGAGGGAAAGGACACCGTATCCGTGGGAGCGTGACGCCGCTTAGGCGGGCAAAGCAGAAAGGTGCCGCCCGGCACTGGCTTTGACTTCCTGAGCTTCCTTGCTCGGACAGCAGCTGCCGAAAGCTGGCAACTAGGCTGCCAGAGTGCAGAATGTAGGCGGTGCGGCACGCCTGCTTGCCGAAAGCCAGTATCAGCGAGACAGCGTGCTAGGCTCTGTTTCACAGCTCCTTGGAGAACACGCACTGGAAGAATGCCCTCTCTGTTCCGCAAAAGCTCTGCCACAGTGAAGGTGGAAGAAGCAGCCTGTGGCCACGGGCAGAGCTGGTCAACGGATTCGCCTAACTTTCCCAAGCTGCGAGAGCATTCTCAGCCGAGTTCTGCTTTGACAGAGCTATTGCTGAACTTTTGCAGTCCCGGAAGCTGCTGAAACCAAGGCTGTGTTCTGCCTCTTCATTCTTGCCTTCCAGTGCTCCAGCGAGTTGTGAAGCTCGGACACGGCATTCAGCTTTGCCGCCTCTCTGCACGGAAAGCACTAGACAGAACTAGTGTGCTTCGTGCATGCTCTCTCCTCGCTTTTCTGGTCACTGCTCTGCTTTTTGCTTGGCAGCGTTCAAGGGGTCCACGGCATACCTCTTGCACAGCGAGAGGTGGCCGGCAAGGAATACTTGCTGGCTTAAGTCGTTCCATGCTCAAGGCATTCATCAGAGCAACACAATGTGGGAAAAGAGGAGGGAACATTGAAGGACAAATTTCTATGCTGGAACATTCTTGTCTGCGAGACAGCTCTCCGCAGCGCTAGCATTTGGCCAGGCTGAAATCAGCGCCGCGGTAAGCCAATCTGACAAGCGGAGTGCAACGAGCGCGGCGATATGGGGCCACTTGGCAGGTGGCCGAAGAAAGACGGCTGCCCCGTGAATGTGGTGCCAGAAGGCAAGTTTCAGCAGGGCGTTCCGGGCGAGCTTAATGTGTAGCCGCAGTTGTTCTAGGCGAGTTGTAGCCGAGAAGCTTTCCGTCTCCATTCACGAGACAAGAAAGGCAGAACGCAAGGGCGCACAGGGTTGAGAAGAAAAGTGCGCGTAGCGAGCTCGTTGCGGCAGAAGCGAAAGCCAGGAGCAGCGTGCTCGGTGCGAGAAATAGACGGCGCTTCGCCTCCTTGGGTAGGAAAGCGCAGCTGGTCACGAAGGGCAGCCAGCGAAGCTTCAGAACAGCAGGCTGTTCTGCTCAGCGTACGAGCCTGAAGTGAGTGGCAAGGGCTAAGGGGACAGTTCCAAGGCATCTAGCTTTCCTGCTAGCAATGCCATTTCTACCCTGCTGTGGAAAACATTGTCCTTTGCCCTTATGCTCCGAGAGGCAGAGAGCAACTCGGCAGACGCAGTGCAGAGGGAAAGGACACCGTATCCGTGGGAGCGTGACGCCGCTTAGGCGGGCAAAGCAGAAAGGTGCCGCCCGGCACTGGCTTTGACTTCCTGAGCTTCCTTGCTAGGACAGCAGCTGCCGAAAGCTGGCAACTAGGCTGCCAGAGTGCAGAATGTAGGCGGTCTGGCACGCCTGCTTGCCGAAAGCCAGTATCAGCGAGACAGCGTGCTAGGCTCTGTTTCGCAGCTCCTTGGAGAACACGCACTGGAAGAATGCCCTCTCTGTTCCGCAAAAGCTCTGCCACTGTGAAGGTGGAAGAAGCAGCCTGTGGCCACGGGCAGAGCTGGTCAACAGCTGCGCCTAACTTTCCCAAGCTGCGAGAGCATTCTCGGCTGAATTCTGCTTTGACAGAGCTATTGCTGAACTTTTGCAGTCCCGGAAGCTGCTGAAACCAAGGCTGTGTTCTGCCTCTTCATTCTTGCCTTCCAGTGCTCCAGCGAGTTGTGAAGCTCGGACACGGCATTCAGCTTTGCCGCCTCTCTGCACGGAAAGCACTAGACAGAACTAGTGTGCTTCGTGCATGCTCTCTCCTCGCTTTTATGGTCACTGCTCTGCTTTTTGCTTGGCAGCGTTCAAGGGGTCCACGGCATACCTCTTGCACAGCGAGAGGTGGCCGGCAAGGAATACTTGCTGGCTTAAGTCGTTCCATGCTCAAGGCATTCATCAGAGCAACACAATGTGGGAAAAGAGGAGGGAACATTGCAGGACAAATTTCTATGCTGGAACATTCTTGTCTGCGAGACAGCTCTCCGCAGCGCTAGCATTTGGCCAGGCTGAAATCAGCGCCGCGGTAAGCCAATCTGACAAGCGGAGTGCAACGAGCGCGGCGATATGGGGCCACTTGGCAGGTGGCCGAAGAAAGACGGCTGCCCCGTGAATGTGGTGCCAGAAGGCAAGTTTCAGCAGGGCGTTCCAGGCGAGCTTAATGTGTAGCCGCAGTTGTTCTAGGCGAGTTGTAGCCGAGAAGCTTTCCGTCTCCATTCACGAGACAAGAAAGGCAGAACGCAAGGGCGCACAGGGTTGAGAAGAAAAGTGCGCGTAGCGAGCTCGTTGCGGCAGAAGCGAAAGCCAGGAGCAGCGTGCTCGGTGCGAGAAATAGACGGCGCTTCGCCTCCTTGGGTAGGAAAGCGCAGCTGGTCACGAAGGGCAGCCAGCGAAGCTTCAGAACAGCAGGCTGTTCTGCTCAGCGTACGAGCCTGAAGTGAGTGGCAAGGGCTAAGGGGACAGTTCCAAGGCATCTAGCTTTCCTGCTAGCAATGCCATTTCTACCCTGCTGTGGAAAACATTGTCCTTTGCCCTTATGCTCCGAGAGGCAGAGATCAACTCGGTAGACGCAGTGCAGAGGGAAAGGACACCGTATCCGTGGGAGCGTGACGCCGCTTAGGCGGGCAAAGCAGAAAGGTGCCGCCCGGCACTGGCTTTGACTTCCTGAGCTTCCTTGCTAGGACAGCAGCTGCCGAAAGCTGGCAACTAGGCTGCCAGAGTGCAGAATGTAGGCGGTCTGGCACGCCTGCTTGCCGAAAGCCAGTATCAGCGAGACAGCGTGCTAGGCTCTGTTTCGCAGCTCCTTGGAGAACACGCACTGGAAGAATGCCCTCTCTGTTCCGCAAAAGCTCTGCCACAGTGAAGGTGGAAGAAGCAGCCTGTGGCCACGGGCAGAGCTGGTCAACGGCTGCGCCTAACTTTCCCAAGCTGCGAGAGCATTCTCAGCCGAGTTCTGCTTTGACAGAGCTATTGCTGAACTTTTGCAGTCCCGGAAGCTGCTGAAACCAAGGCTGTGTTCTGCCTCTTCATTCTTGGCTTTCTGTGCTCCAGCGAGTTGTGAAGCTCGGACACGGCATTCAGCTTTGCCGCCTCTCTGCACGGAAAGCACTAGACAGAACTAGTGTGCTTCGTGCATGCTCTCTCCTCGCTTTTCTGGTCACTGCTCTGCTTTTTGCTTGGCAGCGTTCAAAGGGTCCACGGCATACATCTTGCACAGCGAGAGCTGGCTGGCGAGGAATACTTGCTGGCTTAAGTCGTTCCATGCTCAAGGCATTCATCAGAGCAACACAATGTGGGAAAAGAGGAGGGAACATTGCAGGACAAATTTCTATGCTGGAACATTCTTGTCTGCGAGACAGCTCTCCGCAGCGCTAGCATTTGGCCAGGCTGAAATCAGCGCCGCGGTAAGCCAATCTGACAAGCGGAGTGCAACGAGCGCGGCGATATGGGGCCACTTGGCAGGTGGCCGAAGAAAGACGGCTGCCCCGTGAATGTGGTGCCAGAAGGCAAGTTTCAGCAGGGCGTTCCGGGCGAGCTTAATGTGTAGCCGCAGTTGTTCTAGGCGAGTTGTAGCCGAGAAGCTTTCCGTCTCCATTCACGAGACAAGAAAGGCAGAACGCAAGGGCGCACAGGGTTGAGAAGAAAAGTGCGCGTAGCGAGCTCGTTGCGGCAGAAGCGAAAGCCAGGAGCAGCGTGCTCGGTGCGAGAAATAGACGGCGCTTCGCCTCCTTGGGTAGGAAAGCGCAGCTGGTCACGAAGGGCAGCCAGCGAAGCTTCAGAGCAGCAGGCTGTTCTGCTCAGCGTACGAGCCTGAAGTGAGTGGCAAGGGCTAAGGGGACAGTTCCAAGGCATCTAGCTTTCCTGCTAGCAATGCCATTTCTACCCTGCTGTGGAAAACATTGTCCTTTGCCCTTATGCTGCGAGAGGCAGAGAGCAACTCGGCAGACGCAGTGCAGAGTGAAAGGACACCGTATCCGTGGGAGCGTGACGCCGCTTAGGCGGGCAAAGCAGAAAGGTGCCGCCCGGCACTGGCTTTGACTTCCTGAGCTTCCTTGCTAGGACAGCAGCTGCCGAAAGCTGGCAACTAGGCTGCCAGAGTGCAGAATGTAGGCGGTGCGGCACGCCTGCTTGCCGAAAGCCAGTATCAGCGAGACAGCGTGCTAGGCTCTGTTTCGCAGCTCCTTGGAGAACACGCACTGGAAGAATGCCCTCTCTGTTCCGCAAAAGCTCTGCCACAGTGAAGGTGGAAGAAGCAGCCTGTGGCCACGGGCAGAGCTGGTCAATGGCTGCGCCTAACTTTCCCAAGCTGCGAGAGCATGCTCAGCCGAGTTCTGCTTTGACAGAGCTATTGCTGAACTTTTGCAGTCCCAGAAGCTGCTGAAACCAAGGCTGTGTTCTGCCTCTTCATTCTTGGCTTTCTGTGCTCCAGCGAGTTGTGAAGCTCGGACACGGCATTCAGCTTTGCCGCCTCTCTGCACGGAAAGCACTAGACAGAACTAGTGTGCTTCGTGCATGCTCTCTCCTCGCTTTTCTGGTCACTGCTCTGCTTTTTGCTTGGCAGCGTTCAAAGGGTCCACGGCATACATCTTGCACAGCGAGAGGTGGCCGGCGAGGAATACTTGCTGGCTTAAGTCGTTCCATGCTCAAGGCATTCATCAGAGCAACACAATGTGGGAAAAGAGGAGGGAACATTGCAGGACAAATTTCTATGCTGGAACATTCTTGTCTGCGAGACAGCTCTCCGCAGCGCTAGTATTTGGCCAGGCTGAAATCAGCGCCGCGGTAAGCCAATCTGACAAGCGGAGTGCAACGAGCGCGGCGATATGGGGCCACTTGGCAGGTGGCCGAAGAAAGACGGCTGCCCCGTGAATGTGGTGCCAGAAGGCAAGTTTCAGCAGGGCGTTCCGGGCGAGCTTAATGTGTAGCCGCAGTTGTTCTAGGCGAGTTGTAGCCGAGAAGCTTTCCGTCTCCATTCACGAGACAAGAAAGGCAGAACGCAAGGGCGCACAGGGTTGAGAAGAAAAGTGCGCGTAGCGAGCTCGTTGCGGCAGAAGCGAAAGCCAGGAGCAGCGTGCTCGGTGCGAGAAATAGACGGCGCTTCGCCTCCTTGGGTAGGAAAGCGCAGCTGGTCACGAAGGGCAGCCAGCGAAGCTTCAGAACAGCAGGCTGTTCTGCTCAGCGTACGAGCCTGAAGTGAGTGGCAAGGGCTAAGGGGACAGTTCCAAGGCATCTAGCTTTCCTGCTAGCAATGCCATTTCTACCCTGCTGTGGAAAACATTGTCCTTTGCCCTTATGCTCCGAGAGGCAGAGAGCAACTCGGCAGACGCAGTGCAGAGGGAAAGGACACCGTATCCGTGGGAGCGTGACGCCGCTTAGGCGGGCAAAGCAGAAACGTGCCGCCCGGCACTGGCTTTGACTTCCTGAGCTTCCTTGCTAGGACAGCAGCTGCCGAAAGCTGGCAACTAGGCTGCCAGAGTGCAGAATGTAGGCGGTGCGGCACGCCTGCTTGCCGAAAGCCAGTATCAGCGAGACAGCGTGCTAGGCTCTGTTTCGCAGCTCCTTGGAGAACACGCACTGGAAGAATGCCCTCTCTGTTCCGCAAAAGCTCTGCCACTGTGAAGGTGGAAGAAGCAGCCTGTGGCCACGGGCAGAGCTGGTCAACGGCTGCGCCTAACTTTCCCAAGCTGCGAGAGCATGCTCAGCCGAGTTCTGCTTTGACAGAGCTATTGCTGAACTTTTGCAGTCCCGGAAGCTGCTGAAACCAAGGCTGTGTTCTGCCTCTTCATTCTTGGCTTTCTGTGCTCCAGCGAGTTGTGAAGCTCGGACACGGCATTCAGCTTTGCCGCCTCTCTGCACGGAAAGCACTAGACAGAACTAGTGTGCTTCGTGCATGCTCTCTCCTCGCTTTTCTGGTCACTGCTCTGCTTTTTGCTTGGCAGCGTTCAAAGGGTCCACGGCATACATCTTGCACAGCGAGAGGTGGCCGGCGAGGAATACTTGCTGGCTTAAGTCGTTCCATGCTCAAGGCATTCATCAGAGCAACACAATGTGGGAAAAGAGGAGGGAACATTGCAGGACAAATTTCTATGCTGGAACATTCTTGTCTGCGAGACAGCTCTCCGCAGCGCTAGTATTTGGCCAGGCTGAAATCAGCGCCGCGGTAAGCCAATCTGACAAGCGGAGTGCAACGAGCGCGGCGATATGGGGCCACTTGGCAGGTGGCCGAAGAAAGACGGCTGCCCCGTGAATGTGGTGCCAGAAGGCAAGTTTCAGCAGGGCGTTCCGGGCGAGCTTAATGTGTAGCCGCAGTTGTTCTAGGCGAGTTGTAGCCGAGAAGCTTTCCGTCTCCATTCACGAGACAAGAAAGGCAGAACGCAAGGGCGCACAGGGTTGAGAAGAAAAGTGCGCGTAGCGAGCTCGTTGCGGCAGAAGCGAAAGCCAGGAGCAGCGTGCTCGGTGCGAGAAATAGACGGCGCTTCGCCTCCTTGGGTAGGAAAGCGCAGCTGGTCACGAAGGGCAGCCAGCGAAGCTTCAGAACAGCAGGCTGTTCTGCTCAGCGTACGAGCCTGAAGTGAGTGGCAAGGGCTAAGGGGACAGTTCCAAGGCATCTAGCTTTCCTGCTAGCAATGCCATTTCTACCCTGCTGTGGAAAACATTGTCCTTTGCCGTTATGCTCCGAGAGGCAGACAGCAACTCGGCAGACGCAGTGCAGAGGGAAAGGACACCGTATCCGTGGGAGCGTGACGCCGCTTAGGCGGGCAAAGCAGAAAGGTGCCGCCCGGCACTGGCTTTGACTTCCTGAGCTTCCTTGCTAGGACAGCATCTGCCGAAAGCTGGCAACTAGGCTGCCAGAGTGCAGAATGTAGGCGGTGCGGCACGCCTGCTTGCCGAAAGCCAGTATCAGCGAGACAGCATGCTAGGCTCTGTTTCACAGCTCCTTGGAGAACACGCACTGGAAGAATGCCCTCTCTGTTCCGCAAAAGCTCTGCCACAGTGAAGGTGGATGAAGCAGCCTGTGGCCACGGGCAGAGCTGGTCAACAGCTGCGCCTAACTTTCCCAAGCTGCGAGAGCATTCTCAGCCGAGTTCTGCTTTGACAGAGCTATTGCTGAACTTTTGCAGTCCCGGAAGCTGCTGAAACCAAGGCTGTGTTCTGTCTCTTCATTCTTGGCTTTCTGTGCTCCAGCGAGTTGTGAAGCTCGGACACGGCATTCAGCTTTGCCGCCTCTCTGCACGGAAAGCACTAGACAGAACTAGTGTGCTTCGTGCATGCTCTCTCCTCGCTTTTCTGGTCACTGCTCTGCTTTTTGCTTGGCAGCGTTCAAAGGGTCCACGGCATACATCTTGCACAGCGAGAGGTGGCCGGCGAGGAATACTTGCTGGCTTAAGTCGTTCCATGCTCAAGGCATTCATCAGAGCAACACAATGTGGGAAAAGAGGAGGGAACATTGCAGGTCAAATTTCTATGCTGGAACATTCTTGTCTGCGAGACAGCTCTCCGCAGCGCTAGTATTTGGCCAGGCTGAAATCAGCGCCGCGGTAAGCCAATCTGACAAGCGGAGTGCAACGAGCGCGGCGATATGGGGCCACTTGGCAGGTGGCCGAAGAAAGACGGCTGCCCCGTGAATGTGGTGCCAGAAGGCAAGTTTCAGCAGGGCGTTCCGGGCGAGCTTAATGTGTAGCCGCAGTTGTTCTAGGCGAGTTGTAGCCGAGAAGCTTTCCGTCTCCATTCACGAGACAAGAAAGGCAGAACGCAAGGGCGCACAGGGTTGAGAAGAAAAGTGCGCGTAGCGAGCTCGTTGCGGCAGAAGCGAAAGCCAGGAGCAGCGTGCTCGGTGCGAGAAATAGACGGCGCTTCGCCTCCTTGGGTAGGAAAGCGCAGCTGGTCACGAAGGGCAGCCAGCGAAGCTTCAGAACAGCAGGCTGTTCTGCTCAGCGTACGAGCCTGAAGTGAGTGGCAAGGGCTAAGGGGACAGTTCCAAGGCATCTAGCTTTCCTGCTAGCAATGCCATTTCTACCCTGCTGTGGAAAACATTGTCCTTTGCCCTTATGCTCCAAGAGGCAGAGAGCAACTTGGCAGACGCAGTGCAGAGGGAAAGGACACCGTATCCGTGGGAGCGTGACGCCGCTTAGGCGGGCAAAGCAGAAAGGTGCCGCCCGGCACTGGCTTTGACTTCCTGAGCTTCCTTGCTAGGACAGCAGCTGCCGAAAGCTGGCAACTAGGCTGCCAGAGTGCAGAATGTAGGCGGTGCGGCACGCCTGCTTGCCGAAAGCCAGTATCAGCGAGACAGCGTGCTAGGCTCTGTTTCACAGCTCCTTGGAGAACACGCACTGGAAGAATGCCCTCTCTGTTCCGCAAAATCTCTGCCACAGTGAAGGTGGAAGAAGCAGCCTGTGGCCACGGGCAGAGCTGGTCAACGGCTGCGCCTAACTTTCCCAAGCTGCGAGAGCATTCTCAGCCAAGTTCTGCTTTGACAGAGCTATTGCTGAACTTTTGCAGTCCCGGAAGCTGCTGAAACCAAGGCTGTGTTCTGCCTCTTCATTCTTGCCTTCCAGTGCTCCAGCGAGTTGTGAAGCTCGGACACGGCATTCAGCTTTGCCGCCTCTCTGCACGGAAAGCACTAGACAGAACTAGTGTGCTTCATGCATGCTCTCTCCTCGCTTTTCTGGTCACTGCTCTGCTTTTTGCTTGGCAGCGTTCAAAGGGTCCACGGCATACATCTTGCACAGCGAGAGGTGGCCAGCGAGGAATACTTGCTGGCTTAAGTCGTTCCATGCTCAAGGCATTCATCAGAGCAACACAATGTGGGAAAAGAGGAGGGAACATTGCAGGACAAATTTCTATGCTGGAACATTCTTGTCTGCGAGACAGCTCTCCGCAGCGCTAGCATTTGGCCAGGCTGAAATCAGCACCGCGGTAAGCCAGTCTGACAAGCGGAGTGCAACGAGTGCGGCGATATGGGGCCACTTGGCAGGTGGCCGAAGAAAGACGGCTGCCCCGTGAATGTGGTGCCAGAAGGCAAGTTTCAGCAGGGCGTTCCGGGCGAGCTTAATGTGTAGCCGCAGTTGTTCTAGGCGAGTTGTAGCCGAGAAGCTTTCCGTCTCCATTCACGAGACAAGAAAGGCAGAACGCAAGGGCGCACAGGGTTGAGAAGAAAAGTGCGCGTAGCGAGCTCGTTGCGGCAGAAGCGAAAGCCAGGAGCAGCGTGCTCGGTGCGAGAAGTAGACGGAGCTTCGCCTCCTTGGGTAGGAAAGCGCAGCTGGTCACGAAGGGCAGCCAGCGAAGCTTCAGAACAGCAGGCTGTTCTGCTCAGCGTACGAGCCTGAAGTGAGTGGCAAGGGCTAAGGGGACAGTTCCAAGGCATCTAGCTTTCCTGCTAGCAATGCCATTTCTACCCTGCTGTGGAAAACATTCTCCTTTGCCCTTATGCTCCGAGAGGCAGAGAGCAACTCGGCAGACGCAGTGCAGAGGGAAAGGACACCGTATCCGTGGGAGCGTGACGCCGCTTAGGCGGGCAAAGCAGAAAGGTGCCGCCCGGCACTGGCTTTGACTTCCTGAGCTTCCTTGCTAGGACAGCAGCTGCTGAAAGCTGGCAACTAGGCTGCCAGAGTGCAGAATGTAGGCGGTGCGGCACGCCTGCTTGCCGAAAGCCAGTATCAGCGAGACAGCGTGCTAGGCTCTGTTTCACAGCTCCTTGGAGAACACGCACTGGAAGAATGCCCTCTCTGTTCCGCAAAAGCTCTGCCACAGTGAAGGTGGAAGAAGCAGCCTGTGGCCACGGGCAGAGCTGGTCAACAGCTGCGCCTAACTTTCCCAAGCTGCGAGAGCATTCTCAGCCGAGTTCTGCTTTGACAGAGCTATTGCTGAACTTTTGCAGTCCCGGAAGCTGCTGAAACCAAGGCTGTGTTCTGCCTCTTCATTCTTGGCTTTCTGTGCTCCAGCGAGTTGTGAAGCTCGGACACGGCATTCAGCTTTGCCGCCTCTCTGCACGGAAAGCACTAGACAGAACTAGTGTGCTTCGTGCATGCTCTCTCCTCGCTTTTCTGGTCACTGCTCTGCTTTTTGCTTGGCAGCGTTCAAAGGGTCCACGGCATACATCTTGCACAGCGAGAGCTGGCCGGCGAGGAATACTTGCTGGCTTAAGTCGTTCCATGCTCAAGGCATTCATCAGAGCAACACAATGTGGGAAAAGAGGAGGGAACATTGCAGGACAAATTTCTATGCTGGAACATTCTTGTCTGCGAGACAGCTCTCCGCAGCGCTAGTATTTGGCCAGGCTGAAATCAGCGCCGCGGTAAGCCAATCTGACAAGCGGAGTGCAACGAGCGCGGCGATATGGGGCCATTTGGCAGGTGGCCGAAGAAAGACGGCTGCCCCGTGAATGTGGTGCCAGAAGGCAAGTTTCAGCAGGGCGTTCCGGGCGAGCTTAATGTGTAGCCGCAGTTGTTCTAGGCGAGTTGTAGCCGAGAAGCTTTCCGTCTCCATTCACGAGACAAGAAAGGCAGAACGCAAGGGCGCACAGGGTTGAGAAGAAAAGTGCGCGTAGCGAGCTCGTTGCGGCAGAAGCGAAAGCCAGGAGCAGCGTGCTCGGTGCGAGAAGTAGACGGAGCTTCGCCTCCTTGGGTAGGAAAGCGCAGCTGGTCACGAAGGGCAGCCAGCGAAGCTTCAGAACAGCAGGCTGTTCTGCTCAGCGTACGAGCCTGAAGTGAGTGGCAAGGGCTAAGGGGACAGTTCCAAGGCATCTAGCTTTCCTGCTAGCAATGCCATTTCTACCCTGCTGTGGAAAACATTGTCCTTTGCCCTTATGCTGCGAGAGGCAGAGAGCAACTCGGCAGACGCAGTGCAGAGGGAAAGGACACCGTATCCGTGGGAGCGTGACGCCGCTTAGGCGGGCAAAGCAGAAAGGTGCCGCCCGGCACTGGCTTTGACTTCCTGAGCTTCCTTGCTAGGACAGCAGCTGCCGAAAGCTGGCAACTAGGCTGCCAGAGTGCAGAATGTAGGCGGTGCGGCACGCCTGCTTGCCGAAAGCCAGTATCAGCGAGACAGCGTGCTAGGCTCTGTTTCACAGCTCCTTGGAGAACACGCACTGGAAGAATGCCCTCTCTGTTCCGCAAAATCTCTGCCACAGTGAAGGTGGAAGAAGCAGCCTGTGGCCACGGGCAGAGCTGGTCAACGGCTGCGCCTAACTTTCCCAAGCTGCGAGAGCATTCTCAGCCGAGTTCTGCTTTGACAGAGCTATTGCTGAACTTTTGCAGTCCCGGAAGCTGCTGAAACCAAGGCTGTGTTCTGTCTCTTCATTCTTGGCTTTCTGTGCTCCAGCGAGTTGTGAAGCTCGGACACGGCATTCAGCTTTGCCGCCTCTCTGCACGGAAAGCACTAGACAGAACTAGTGTGCTTCGTGCATGCTCTCTCCTCGCTTTTCTGGTCACTGCTCTGCTTTTTGCTTGGCAGCGTTCAAAGGGTCCACGGCATACATCTTGCACAGCGAGAGGTGGCCGGCGAGGAATACTTGCTGGCTTAAGTCGTTCCATGCTCAAGGCATTCATCAGAGCAACACAATGTGGGAAAAGAGGAGGGAACATTGCAGGACAAATTTCTATGCTGGAACATTCTTGTCTGCGAGACAGCTCTCCGCAGCGCTAGTATTTGGCCAGGCTGAAATCAGCGCCGCGGTAAGCCAATCTGACAAGCGGAGTGCAACGAGCGCGGCGATATGGGGCCACTTGGCAGGTGGCCGAAGAAAGACGGCTGCCCCGTGAATGTGGTGCCAGAAGGCAAGTTTCAGCAGGGCGTTCCGGGCGAGCTTAATGTGTAGCCGCAGTTGTTCTAGGCGAGTTGTAGCCGAGAAGCTTTCCGTCTCCATTCACGAGACAAGAAAGGCAGAACGCAAGGGCGCACAGGGTTGAGAAGAAAAGTGCGCGTAGCGAGCTCGTTGCGGCAGAAGCGAAAGCCAGGAGCAGCGTGCTCGGTGCGAGAAGTAGACGGAGCTTCGCCTCCTTGGGTAGGAAAGCGCAGCTGGTCACGAAGGGCAGCCAGCGAAGCTTCAGAACAGCAGGCTGTTCTGCTCAGCGTACGAGCCTGAAGTGAGTGGCAAGGGCTAAGGGGACAGTTCCAAGGCATCTAGCTTTCCTGCTAGCAATGCCATTTCTACCCTGCTGTGGAAAACATTGTCCTTTGCCCTTATGCTCCAAGAGGCAGAGAGCAACTTGGCAGACGCAGTGCAGAGGGAAAGGACACCGTATCCGTGGGAGCGTGACGCCGCTTAGGCGGGCAAAGCAGAAAGGTGCCGCCCGGCACTGGCTTTGACTTCCTGAGCTTCCTTGCTAGGACAGCAGCTGCCGAAAGCTGGCAACTAGGCTGCCAGAGTGCAGAATGTAGGCGGTGCGGCACGCCTGCTTGCCGAAAGCCAGTATCAGCGAGACAGCGTGCTAGGCTCTGTTTCACAGCTCCTTGGAGAACACGCACTGGAAGAATGCCCTCTCTGTTCCGCAAAATCTCTGCCACAGTGAAGGTGGAAGAAGCAGCCTGTGGCCACGGGCAGAGCTGGTCAACGGCTGCGCCTAACTTTCCCAAGCTGCGAGAGCATTCTCAGCCAAGTTCTGCTTTGACAGAGCTATTGCTGAACTTTTGCAGTCCCGGAAGCTGCTGAAACCAAGGCTGTGTTCTGCCTCTTCATTCTTGCCTTCCAGTGCTCCAGCGAGTTGTGAAGCTCGGACACGGCATTCAGCTTTGCCGCCTCTCTGCACGGAAAGCACTAGACAGAACTAGTGTGCTTCATGCATGCTCTCTCCTCGCTTTTCTGGTCACTGCTCTGCTTTTTGCTTGGCAGCGTTCAAAGGGTCCACGGCATACATCTTGCACAGCGAGAGCTGGCCGGCGAGGAATACTTGCTGGCTTAAGTCGTTCCATGCTCAAGGCATTCATCAGAGCAACACAATGTGGGAAAAGAGGAGGGAACATTGCAGGACAAATTTCTATGCTGGAACATTCTTGTCTGCGAGACAGCTCTCCGCAGCGCTAGTATTTGGCCAGGCTGAAATCAGCACCGCGGTAAGCCAATCTGACAAGCGGAGTGCAACGAGCGCGGCGATATGGGGCCACTTGGCAGGTGGCCGAAGAAAGACGGCTGCCCCGTGAATGTGGTGCCAGAAGGCAAGTTTCAGCAGGGCGTTCCGGGCGAGCTTAATGTGTAGCCGCAGTTGTTCTAGGCGAGTTGTAGCCGAGAAGCTTTCCGTCTCCATTCACGAGACAAGACAGGCAGAACGCAAGGGCGCACAGGGTTGAGAAGAAAAGTGCGCGTAGCGAGCTCGTTGCGGCAGAAGCGAAAGCCAGGAGCAGCGTGCTCGGTGCGAGAAGTAGACGGAGCTTCGCCTCCTTGGGTAGGAAAGCGCAGCTGGTCACGAAGGGCAGCCAGCGAAGCTTCAGAACAGCAGGCTGTTCTGCTCAGCGTACGAGCCTGAAGTGAGTGGCAAGGGCTAAGGGGACAGTTCCAAGGCATCTAGCTTTCCTGCTAGCAATGCCATTTCTACCCTGCTGTGGAAAACATTGTCCTTTGCCCTTATGCTCCGAGAGGCAGAGAGCAACTCGGCAGACGCAGTGCAGAGGGAAAGGACACCGTATCCGTGGGAGCGTGACGCCGCTTAGGCGGGCAAAGCAGAAAGGTGCCGCCCGGCACTGGCTTTGACTTCCTGAGCTTCCTTGCTAGGACAGCAGCTGCCGAAAGCTGGCAACTAGGCTGCCAGAGTGCAGAATGTAGGCGGTGCGGCACGCCTGCTTGCCGAAAGCCAGTATCAGCGAGACAGCGTGCTAGGCTCTGTTTCACAGCTCCTTGGAGAACACGCACTGGAAGAATGCCCTCTCTGTTCCGCAAAATCTCTGCCACAGTGAAGGTGGAAGAAGCAGCCTGTGGCCACGGGCAGAGCTGGTCAACGGCTGCGCCTAACTTTCCCAAGCTGCGAGAGCATTCTCAGCCGAGTTCTGCTTTGACAGAGCTATTGCTGAACTTTTGCAGTCCCGGAAGCTGCTGAAACCAAGGCTGTGTTCTGCCTCTTCATTCTTGCCTTCCAGTGCTCCAGCGAGTTGTGAAGCTCGGACACGGCATTCAGCTTTGCCGCCTCTCTGCACGGAAAGCACTAGACAGAACTAGTGTGCTTCGTGCATGCTCTCTCCTCGCTTTTCTGGTCACTGCTCTGCTTTTTGCTTGGCAGCGTTCAAAGGGTCCACGGCATACATCTTGCACAGCGAGAGCTGGCCGGCAAGGAATACTTGCTGGCTTAAGTCGTTCCATGCTCAAGGCATTCATCAGAGCAACACAATGTGGGAAAAGAGGAGGGAACATTGCAGGACAAATTTCTATGCTGGAACATTCTTGTCTGCGAGACAGCTCTCCGCAGCGCTAGTATTTGGCCAGGCTGAAATCAGCGCCGCGGTAAGCCAATCTGACAAGCGGAGTGCAACGAGCGCGGCGATATGGGGCCACTTGGCAGGTGGCCGAAGAAAGACGGCTGCCCCGTGAATGTGGTGCCAGAAGGCAAGTTTCAGCAGGGCGTTCCGGGCGAGCTTAATGTGTAGCCGCAGTTGTTCTAGGCGAGTTGTAGCCGAGAAGCTTTCCGTCTCCATTCACGAGACAAGAAAGGCAGAACGCAAGGGCGCACAGGGTTGAGAAGAAAAGTGCACGTAGCGAGCTCGTTGCGGCAGAAGCGAAAGCCAGGAGCAGCGTTCTCGTGCGAGAAATAGATGGCGCTTCGCCTCCTTGGGTAGGAAAGCGCAGCTGGTCACGAAGGGCAGCCAGCGAAGCTTCAGAACAGCAGGCTGTTCTGCTCAGCGTACGAGCCTGAAGTGAGTGGCAAGGGCTAAGGGGACAGTTCCAAGGCATCTAGCTTTCCTGCTAGCAATGCCATTTCTACCCTGCTGTGGAAAACATTGTCCTTTGCCCTTATGCTCCGAGAGGCAGAGAGCAACTCGGCAGACGCAGTGCAGAGGGAAAGGACACCGTATCCGTGGGAGCGTGACGCCGCTTAGGCGGGCAAAGCAGAAAGGTGCCGCCCTGCACTGGCTTTGACTTCCTGAGCTTCCTTGCTAGGACAGCAGCTGCCGAAAGCTGGCAACTAGGCTGCCAGAGTGCAGAATGTAGGCGGTGCGGCACGCCTTCTTGCCGAAAGCCAGTATCAGCGAGACAGCGTGCTAGGCTCTGTTTCACAGCTCCTTGGAGAACACGCACTGGAAGAATGCCCTCTCTGTTCCGCAAAAGCTCTGCCACTGTGAAGGTGGAAGAAGCAGCCTGTGGCCACGGGCAGAGCTGGTCAACGGCTGCGCCTAACTTTCCCAAGCTGCGAGAGCATTCTCGGCTGAATTCTGCTTTGACAGAGCTATTGCTGAACTTTTGCAGTCCCGGAAGCTGCTGAAACCAAGGCTGTGTTCTGCCTCTTCATTCTTGCCTTCCAGTGCTCCAGCGAGTTGTGAAGCTCGGACACGGCATTCAGCTTTGCCGCCTCTCTGCACGGAAAGCACTAGACAGAACTAGTGTGCTTCGTGCATGCTCTCTCCTCGCTTTTCTGGTCACTGCTCTGCTTTTTGCTTGGCAGCGTTCAAAGGGTCCACGCCATACATCTTGCACAGCGAGAGCTGGCCGGCGAGGAATACTTGCTGGCTTAAGTCGTTCCATGCTCAAGGCATTCATCAGAGCAACACAATGTGGGAAAAGAGGAGGGAACATTGCAGGACAAATTTCTATGCTGGAACATTCTTGTCTGCGAGACAGCTCTCCGCAGCGCTAGCATTTGGCCAGGCTGAAATCAGCGCCGCGGTAAGCCAATCTGACAAGCGGAGTGCAACGAGCGCGGCGATATGGGGCCACTTGGCAGGTGGCCGAAGAAAGACGGCTGCCCCGTGAATGTGGTGCCAGAAGGCAAGTTTCAGCAGGGCGTTCCGGGCGAGCTTAATGTGTAGCCGCAGTTGTTCTAGGCGAGTTGTAGCCGAGAAGCTTTCCGTCTCCATTCACGAGACAAGAAAGGCAGAACGCAAGGGCGCACAGGGTTGAGAAGAAAAGTGCGCGTAGCGAGCTCGTTGCGGCAGAAGCGAAAGCCAGGAGCAGCGTGCTCGGTGCGAGAAATAGACGGCGCTTCGCCTCCTTGGGTAGGAAAGCGCAGCTGGTCACGAAGGGCAGCCAGCGAAGCTTCAGAACAGCAGGCTGTTCTGCTCAGCGTACGAGCCTGAAGTGAGTGGCAAGGGCTAAGGGGACAGTTCCAAGGCATCTAGCTTTCCTGCTAGCAATGCCATTTCTACCCTGCTGTGGAAAACATTGTCCTTTGCCCTTATGCTCCGAGAGGCAGAGAGCAACTCGGCAGACGCAGTACAGAGGGAAAGGACACCGTATCCATGGGAGCGTGACGCCGCTTAGGCGGGCAAAGCAGAAAGGTGCCGCCCGGCACTGGCTTTGACTTCCTGAGCTTCCTTGCTAGGACAGCAGCTGCCGAAAGCTGGCAACTAGGCTGCCAGAGTGCAGAATGTAGGCGGTCTGGCACGCCTGCTTGCCGAAAGCCAGTATCAGCGAGACAGCGTGCTAGGCTCTGTTTCGCAGCTCCTTGGAGAACACGCACTGGAAGAATGCCCTCTCTGTTCCGCAAAAGCTCTGCCACTGTGAAGGTGGAAGAAGCAGCCTGTGGCCACGGGCAGAGCTGGTCAACAGCTGCGCCTAACTTTCCCAAGCTGCGAGAGCATTCTCGGCTGAATTCTGCTTTGACAGAGCTATTGCTGAACTTTTGCAGTCCCGGAAGCTGCTGAAACCAAGGCTGTGTTCTGCCTCTTCATTCTTGCCTTCCAGTGCTCCAGCGAGTTGTGAAGCTCGGACACGGCATTCAGCTTTGCCGCCTCTCTGCACGGAAAGCACTAGACAGAACTAGTGTGCTTCATGCATGCTCTCTCCTCGCTTTTCTGGTCACTGCTCTGCTTTTTGCTTGGCAGCGTTCAAAGGGTCCACGGCATACATCTTGCACAGCGAGAGGTGGCCGGCGAGGAATACTTGCTGGCTTAAGTCGTTCCATGCTCAAGGCATTCATCAGAGCAACACAATGTGGGAAAAGAGGAGGGAACATTGCAGGACAAATTTCTATGCTGGAACATTCTTGTCTGCGAGACAGCTCTCCGCAGCGCTAGTATTTGGCCAGGCTGAAATCAGCGCCGCGGTAAGCCAATCTGACAAGCGGAGTGCAACGAGCGCGGCGATATGGGGCCACTTAGCAGGTGGCCGAAGAAAGACGGCTGCCCCGTGAATGTGGTGCCAGAAGGCAAGTTTCAGCAGGGCGTTCCGGGCGAGCTTAATGTGTAGCCGCAGTTGTTCTAGGCGAGTTGTAGCCGAGAAGCTTTCCGTCTCCATTCACGAGACAAGAAAGGCAGAACGCAAGGGCGCACAGGGTTGAGAAGAAAAGTGCGCGTAGCGAGCTCGTTGCGGCAGAAGCGAAAGCCAGGAGCAGCGTGCTCGGTGCGAGAAGTAGACGGAGCTTCGCCTCCTTGGGTAGGAAAGCGCAGCTGGTCACGAAGGGCAGCCAGCGAAGCTTCAGAACAGCAGGCTGTTCTGCTCAGCGTACGAGCCTGAAGTGAGTGGCAAGGGCTAAGGGGACAGTTCCAAGGCATCTAGCTTTCCTGCTAGCAATGCCATTTCTACCCTGCTGTGGAAAACATTGTCCTTTGCCCTTATGCTGCGAGAGGCAGAGAGCAACTTGGCAGACGCAGTGCAGAGGGAAAGGACACCGTATCCGTGGGAGCGTGACGCCGCTTAGGCGGGCAAAGCAGAAAGGTGCCGCCCGGCACTGGCTTTGACTTCCTGAGCTTCCTTGCTAGGACAGCAGCTGCCGAAAGCTGGCAACTAGGCTGCCAGAGTGCAGAATGTAGGCGGTGCGGCACGCCTGCTTGCCGAAAGCCAGTATCAGCGAGACAGCGTGCTAGGCTCTGTTTCACAGCTCCTTGGAGAACACGCACTGGAAGAATGCCCTCTCTGTTCCGCAAAATCTCTGCCACAGTGAAGGTGGAAGAAGCAGCCTGTGGCCACGGGCAGAGCTGGTCAACGGCTGCGCCTAACTTTCCCAAGCTGCGAGAGCATTCTCAGCCGAGTTCTGCTTTGACAGAGCTATTGCTGAACTTTTGCAGTCCCGGAAGCTGCTGAAACCAAGGCTGTGTTCTGCCTCTTCATTCTTGCCTTCCAGTGCTCCAGCGAGTTGTGAAGCTCGGACACGGCATTCAGCTTTGCCGCCTCTCTGCACGGAAAGCACTAGACAGAACTAGTGTGCTTCGTGCATGCTCTCTCCTCGCTTTTCTGGTCACTGCTCTGCTTTTTGCTTGGCAGCGTTCAAAGGGTCCACGCCATACATCTTGCACAGCGAGAGGTGGCCGGCGAGGAATACTTGCTGGCTTAAGTCGTTCCATGCTCAAGGCATTCATCAGAGCAACACAATGTGGGAAAAGAGGAGGGAACATTGCAGGACAAATTTCTATGCTGGAACATTCTTGTCTGCGAGACAGCTCTCCGCAGCGCTAGTATTTGGCCAGGCTGAAATCAGCGCCGCGGTAAGCCAATCTGACAAGCGGAGTGCAACGAGCGCGGCGATATGGGGCCACTTGGCAGGTGGCCGAAGAAAGACGGCTGCCCCGTGAATGTGGTGCCAGAAGGCAAGTTTCAGCAGGGCGTTCCGGACGAGCTTAATGTGTAGCCGCAGTTGTTCTAGGCGAGTTGTAGCCGAGAAGCTTTCCGTCTCCATTCACGAGACAAGAAAGGCAGAACGCAAGGGCGCACAGGGTTGAGAAGAAAAGTGCGCGTAGCGAGCTCGTTGCGGCAGAAGCGAAAGCCAGGAGCAGCGTGCTCGGTGCGAGAAATAGACGGCGCTTCGCCTCCTTGGGTAGGAAAGCGCAGCTGGTCACGAAGGGCAGCCAGCGAAGCTTCAGAACAGCAGGCTGTTCTGCTCAGCGTACGAGCCTGAAGTGAGTGGCAAGGGCTAAGGGGACAGTTCCAAGGCATCTAGCTTTCCTGCTAGCAATGCCATTTCTACCCTGCTGTGGAAAACATTGTCCTTTGCCCTTATGCTCCGAGAGGCAGAGAGCAACTCGGCAGACGCAGTGCAGAGGGAAAGGACACCGTATCCGTGGGAGCGTGACGCCGCTTAGGCGGGCAAAGCAGAAAGGTGCCGCCCGGCACTGGCTTTGACTTCCTGAGCTTCCTTGCTAGGACAGCAGCTGCTGAAAGCTGGCAACTAGGCTGCCAGAGTGCAGAATGTAGGCGGTGCGGCACGCCTGCTTGCCGAAAGCCAGTATCAGCGAGACAGCGTGCTAGGCTCTGTTTCACAGCTCCTTGGAGAACACGCACTGGAAGAATGCCCTCTCTGTTCCGCAAAAGCTCTGCCACAGTGAAGGTGGAAGAAGCAGCCTGTGGCCACGGGCAGAGCTGGTCAACAGCTGCGCCTAACTTTCCCAAGCTGCGAGAGCATTCTCAGCCGAGTTCTGCTTTGACAGAGCTATTGCTGAACTTTTGCAGTCCCGGAAGCTGCTGAAACCAAGGCTGTGTTCTGCCTCTTCATTCTTGGCTTTCTGTGCTCCAGCGAGTTGTGAAGCTCGGACACGGCATTCAGCTTTGCCGCCTCTCTGCACGAAAAGCACTAGACAGAACTAGTGTGCTTCGTGCATGCTCTCTCCTCGCTTTTCTGGTCACTGCTCTGCTTTTTGCTTGGCAGCGTTCAAAGGGTCCACGGCATACATCTTGCACAGCGAGAGGTGGCCGGCGAGGAATACTTGCTGGCTTAAGTCGTTCCATGCTCAAGGCATTCATCAGAGCAACACAATGTGGGAAAAGAGGAGGGAACATTGCAGGACAAATTTCTATGCTGGAACATTCTTGTCTGCGAGACAGCTCTCCGCAGCGCTAGTATTTGGCCAGGCTGAAATCAGCGCCGCGGTAAGCCAATCTGACAAGCGGAGTGCAACGAGCGCGGCGATATGGGGCCACTTGGCAGGTGGCCGAAGAAAGACGGCTGCCCCGTGAATGTGGTGCCAGAAGGCAAGTTTCAGCAGGGCGTTCCGGGCGAGCTTAATGTGTAGCCGCAGTTGTTCTAGGCGAGTTGTAGCCGAGAAGCTTTCCGTCTCCATTCACGAGACAAGAAAGGCAGAACGCAAGGGCGCACAGGGTTGAGAAGAAAAGTGCGCGTAGCGAGCTCGTTGCGGCAGAAGCGAAAGCCAGGAGCAGCGTGCTCGGTGCGAGAAGTAGACGGAGCTTCGCCTCCTTGGGTAGGAAAGCGCAGCTGGTCATGAAGGGCAGCCAGCGAAGCTTCAGAACAGCAGGCTGTTCTGCTCAGCGTACGAGCCTGAAGTGAGTGGCAAGGGCTAAGGGGACAGTTCCAAGGCATCTAGCTTTCCTGCTAGCAATGCCATTTCTACCCTGCTGTGGAAAACATTGTCCTTTGCCCTTATGCTCCGAGAGGCAGAGAGCAACTCGGCAGACGCAGTGCAGAGGGAAAGGACACCGTATCCGTGGGAGCGTGACGCCGCTTAGGCGGGCAAAGCAGAAAGGTGCCGCCCGGCACTGGCTTTGACTTCCTGAGCTTCCTTGCTAGGACAGCAGCTGCCGAAAGCTGGCAACTAGGCTGCCAGAGTGCAGAATGTAGGCGGTGCGGCACGCCTGCTTGCCGAAAGCCAGTATCAGCGAGACAGCATGCTAGGCTCTGTTTCACAGCTCCTTGGAGAACACGCACTGGAAGAATGCCCTCTCTGTTCCGCAAAATCTCTGCCACAGTGAAGGTGGAAGAAGCAGCCTGTGGCCACGGGCAGAGCTGGTCAACGGCTGCGCCTAACTTTCCCAAGCTGCGAGAGCATTCTCAGCCGAGTTCTGCTTTGACAGAGCTATTGCTGAACTTTTGCAGTCCCGGAAGCTGCTGAAACCAAGGCTGTGTTCTGCCTCTTCATTCTTGCCTTCCAGTGCTCCAGCGAGTTGTGAAGCTCGGACACGGCATTCAGCTTTGCCGCCTCTCTGCACGGAAAGCACTAGACAGAACTAGTGTGCTTCGTGCATGCTCTCTCCTCGCTTTTCTGGTCACTGCTCTGCTTTTTGCTTGGCAGCGTTCAAAGGGTCCACGCCATACATCTTGCACAGCGAGAGCTGGCCGGCGAGGAATACTTGCTGGCTTAAGTCGTTCCATGCTCAAGGCATTCATCAGAGCAACACAATGTGGGAAAAGAGGAGGGAACATTGCAGGACAAATTTCTATGCTGGAACATTCTTGTCTGCGAGACAGCTCTCCGCAGCGCTAGTATTTGGCCAGGCTGAAATCAGCGCCGCGGTAAGCCAGTCTGACAAGCGGAGTGCAACGAGCTCGGCGATATGGGGCCACTTGGCAGGTGGCCGAAGAAAGACGGCTGCCCCGTGAATGTGGTGCCAGAAGGCAAGTTTCAGCAGGGCGTTCCGGGCGAGCTTAATGTGTAGCCGCAGTTGTTCTAGGCGAGTTGTAGCCGAGAAGCTTTCCGTCTCCATTCACGAGACAAGAAAGGCAGAACGCAAGGGCGCACAGGGTTGAGAAGAAAAGTGCGCGTAGCGAGCTCGTTGCGGCAGAAGCGAAAGCCAGGAGCAGCGTGCTCGGTGCGAGAAATAGACGGCGCTTCGCCTCCTTGGGTAGGAAAGTGCAGCTGGTCACGAACGGCAACCAGCAAAGCTTCAGAACAGCAGGCTGTTCTGCTCAGCGTACGAGCCTGAAGTGAGTGGCAAGGGCTAAGGGACAGTTCCAAGGCATCCAGCTTTCCTGCTAGCAATGCCATTTCTACCCTGCTGTGGAAAACATTCTCCTTTGCCCTTATGCTCCGAGAGGCAGAGAGCAACACGGCAGACGCAGTGCAGAGGGAAAGGACACCGTATCCGTGGGAGCGTGACGCCGCTTAGGCGGGCAAAGCAGAAAGGTGCCGCCCGGCACTGGCTTTGACTTCCTGAGCTTCCTTGCTAGGACAGCAGCTGCCGAAAGCTGGCAACTAGGCTGCCAGAGTGCAGAATGTAGGCGGTGCGGCACGCCTGCTTGCCGAAAGCCAGTATCAGCGAGACAGCGTGCTAGGCTCTGTTTCACAGCTCCTTGGAGAACACGCACTGGAAGAATGCCCTCTCTGTTCCGCAAAAGCTCTGCCACAGTGAAGGTGGAAGAAGCAGCCTGTGGCCATGGGCAGAGCTGGTCAACGGCTGCGCCTAACTTTCCCAAGCTGCGAGAGCATTCTCAGCCGAGTTCTGCTTTGACAGAGCTATTGCTGAACTTTTGCAGTCCCGGAAGCTGCTGAAACCAAGGCTGTGTTCTGCCTCTTCATTCTTGCCTTCCAGTGCTCCAGCGAGTTGTGAAGCTCGGACACGGCATTCAGCTTTGCCGCCTCTCTGCACGGAAAGCACTAGACAGAACTAGTGTGCTTCGTGCATGCTCTCTCCTCGCTTTTCTGGTCACTGCTCTGCTTTTTGCTTGGCAGCGTTCAAAGGGTCCACGGCATACATCTTGCACAGCGAGAGCTGGCCGGCGAGGAATACTTGCTGGCTTAAGTCGTTCCATGCTCAAGGCATTCATCAGAGCAACACAATGTGGGAAAAGAGGAGGGAACATTGCAGGACAAATTTCTATGCTGGAACATTCTTGTCTGCGAGACAGCTCTCCGCAGCGCTAGTATTTGGCCAGGCTGAAATCAGCGCCGCGGTAAGCCAATCTGACAAGCGGAGTGCAACGAGCTCGGCGATATGGGGCCACTTGGCAGGTGGCCGAAGAAAGACGGCTGCCCCGTGAATGTGGTGCCAGAAGGCAAGTTTCAGCAGGGCGTTCCGGGCGAGCTTAATGTGTAGCCGCAGTTGTTCTAGGCGAGTTGTAGCCGAGAAGCTTTCCGTCTCCATTCAAGAGACAAGAAAGGCAGAACGCAAGGGCGCACAGGGTTGAGAAGATAAGTGCGCGTAGCGAGCTCGTTGCGGCAGAAGCGAAAGCCAGGAGCAGCGTGCTCGGTGCGAGAAGTAGACGGCGCTTGGCCTCCTTGGGTAGGAAAGCGCAGCTGGTCACGAAGGGCAGCCAGCGAAGCTTCAGAACAGCAGGCTGTTCTGCTCAGCGTACGAGCCTGAAGTGAGTGGCAAGGGCTAAGGGGACAGTTCCAAGGCATCTAGCTTTCCTGCTAGCAATGCCATTTCTACCCTGCTGTTCAAAACCTTGTCCTTTGCCCTTATGCTCCGAGAGGCAGAGAGCAACTCGGCAGACGCAGTGCAGAGGGAAAGGACACCGTATCCGTGGGAGCGTGACGCCGCTTAGGCGGGCAAAGCAGAAAGGTGCCGCCCGGCACTGGCTTTGACTTCCTGAGCTTCCTTGCTAGGACAGCAGCTGCCGAAAGCTGGCAACTAGGCTGCCAGAGTGCAGAATGTAGGCGGTGCGGCACGCCTGCTTGCCGAAAGCCAGTATCAGCGAGACAGCGTGCTAGGCTCTGTTTCACAGCTCCTTGGAGAACACGCACTGGAAGAATGCCCTCTCTGTTCCGCAAAAGCTCTGCCACAGTGAAGTTGGAAGAAGCAGCCCGTGGCCACGGGCAGAGCTGGTCAACAGCTGCGCCTAACTTTCCCAAGCTGCGAGAGCATTCTCAGCCGAGTTCTGCTTTGACAGAGCTATTGCTGAACTTTTGCAGTCCCGGAAGCTGCTGAAACCAAGGCTGTGTTCTGCCTCTTCATTCTTGCCTTCCAGTGCTCCAGCGAGTTGTGAAGCTCGGACACGGCATTCAGCTTTGCCGCCTCTCTGCACGGAAAGCACTAGACAGAACTAGTGTGCTTCGTGCATGCTCTCTCCTCGCTTTTATGGTCACTGCTCTGCTTTTTGCTTGGCAGCGTTCAAAGGGTCCACGGCATACATCTTGCACAGCGAGAGGTGGCCGGCGAGGAATACTTGCTGGCTTAAGTCGTTCCATGCTCAAGGCATTCATCAGAGCATCACAATGTGGGAAAAGAGGAGGGAACATTGCAGGACAAATTTCTATGCTGGAACATTCTTGTCTGCGAGACAGCTCTCCGCAGCGCTAGTATTTGGCCAGGCTGAAATCAGCGCCGCGGTAAGCCAATCTGACAAGCGGAGTGCAACGAGCGCGGCGATATGGGGCCACTTGGCAGGTGGCCGAAGAAAGACGGCTGCCCCGTGAATGTGGTGCCAGAAGGCAAGTTTCAGCAGGGCGTTCCGGGCGAGCTTAATGTGTAGCCGCAGTTGTTCTAGGCGAGTTGTAGCCGAGAAGCTTTCCGTCTCCATTCACGAGACAAGAAAGGCAGAACGCAAGGGCGCACAGGGTTGAGAAGAAAAGTGCACGTAGCGAGCTCGTTGCGGCAGAAGCGAAAGCCAGGAGCAGCGTTCTCGTGCGAGAAATAGATGGCGCTTCGCCTCCTTGGGTAGGAAAGCGCAGCTGGTCACGAAGGGCAGCCAGCGAAGCTTCAGAACAGCAGGCTGTTCTGCTCAGCGTACGAGCCTGAAGTGAGTGGCAAGGGCTAAGGGGACAGTTCCAAGGCATCTAGCTTTCCTGCTAGCAATGCCATTTCTACCCTGCTGTGGAAAACATTGTCCTTTGCCCTTATGCTCCGAGAGGCAGAGAGCAACTCGGCAGACGCAGTGCAGAGGGAAAGGACACCGTATCCGTGGGAGCGTGACGCCGCTTAGGCGGGCAAAGCAGAAAGGTGCCGCCCTGCACTGGCTTTGACTTCCTGAGCTTCCTTGCTAGGACAGCAGCTGCCGAAAGCTGGCAACTAGGCTGCCAGAGTGCAGAATGTAGGCGGTGCGGCACGCCTTCTTGCCGAAAGCCAGTATCAGCGAGACAGCGTGCTAGGCTCTGTTTCACAGCTCCTTGGAGAACACGCACTGGAAGAATGCCCTCTCTGTTCCGCAAAAGCTCTGCCACAGTGAAGGTGGAAGAAGCAGCCTGTGGCCACGGGCAGAGCTGGTCAACGGCTGCGCCTAACTTTCCCAAGCTGCGAGAGCATTCTCAGCCGAGTTCTGCTTTGACAGAGCTATTGCTGAACTTTTGCAGTCCCGGAAGCTGCTGAAACCAAGGCTGTGTTCTGCCTCTTCATTCTTGGCTTTCTGTGCTCCAGCGAGTTGTGAAGCTCGGACACGGCATTCAGCTTTGCCGCCTCTCTGCACGGAAAGCACTAGACAGAACTAGTGTGCTTCGTGCATGCTCTCTCCTCGCTGTTATGGTCACTGCTCTGCTTTTTGCTTGGCAGCGTTCAAAGGGTCCACGGCATACATCTTGCACAGCGAGAGGTGGCCGGCGAGGAATACTTGCTGGCTTAAGTCGTTCCATGCTCAAGGCATTCATCAGAGCAACACAATGTGGGAAAAGAGGAGGGAACATTGCAGGACAAATTTCTATGCTGGAACATTCTTGTCTGCGAGACAGCTCTCCGCAGCGCTAGTATTTGGCCAGGCTGAAATCAGCGCCGCGGTAAGCCAATCTGACAAGCGGAGTGCAACGAGCGCGGCGATATGGGGCCACTTGGCAGGTGGCCGAAGAAAGACGGCTGCCCCGTGAATGTGGTGCCAGAAGGCAAGTTTCAGCAGGGCGTTCCGGGCGAGCTTAATGTGTAGCCGCAGTTGTTCTAGGCGAGTTGTAGCCGAGAAGCTTTCCGTCTCCATTCACGAGACAAGAAAGGCAGAACGCAAGGGCGCACAGGGTTGAGAAGAAAAGTGCGCGTAGCGAGCTCGTTGCGGCAGAAGCGAAAGCCAGGAGCAGCGTGCTCGGTGCGAGAAATAGACGGCGCTTCGCCTCCTTGGGTAGGAAAGCGCAGCTGGTCACGAAGGGCAGCCAGCGAAGCTTCAGAACAGCAGGCTGTTCTGCTCAGCATAGGAGCCTGAAGTGAGTGGCAAGGGCTAAGGGGACAGTTCCAAGGCATCCAGCTTTCCTGCTAGCAATGCCATTTCTACCCTGCTGTGGAAAACATTGTCCTTTGCCCTTATGCTCCGAGAGGCAGAGAGCAACACGGCAGACGCAGTGCAGAGGGAAAGGACACCGTATCCGTGGGAGCGTGACGCCGCTTAGGCGGGCAAAGCAGAAAGGTGCCGCCCGGCACTGGCTTTGACTTCCTGAGCTTCCTTGCTAGGACAGCAGCTGCCGAAAGCTGGCAACTAGGATGCCAGAGTGCAGAATGTAGGCGGTGCGGCACGCCTGCTTGCCGAAAGCCAGTATCAGCGAGACAGCGTGCTAGGCTCTGTTTCACAGCTCCTTGGAGAACACGCACTGGAAGAATGCCCTCTCTGTTCCGCAAAAGCTCTGCCACAGTGAAGGTGGAAGAAGCAGCCTGTGGCCACGGGCAGAGCTGGTCAACGGCTGCGCCTAACTTTCCCAAGCTGCGAGAGCATTCTCAGCCGAGTTCTGCTTTGACAGAGCTATTGCTGAACTTTTGCAGTCCCGGAAGCTGCTGAAACCAAGGCTGTGTTCTGCCTCTTCATTCTTGCCTTCCAGTGCTCCAGCGAGTTGTGAAGCTCGGACACGGCATTCAGCTTTGCCGCCTCTCTGCACGGAAAGCACTAGACAGAACTAGTGTGCTTCGTGCATGCTCTCTCCTCGCTTTTATGGTCACTGCTCTGCTTTTTGCTTGGCAGCGTTCAAAGGGTCCACGGCATACCTCTTGCACAGCGAGAGGTGGCCGGCGAGGAATACTTGCTGGCTTAAGTCGTTCCATGCTCAAGGCATTCATCAGAGCAACACAATGTGGGAAAAGAGGAGGGAACATTGCAGGACAAATTTCTATGCTGGAACATTCTTGTCTGCGAGACAGCTCTCCGCAGCGCTAGCATTTGGCCAGGCTGAAATCAGCGCCGCGGTAAGCCAATCTGACAAGCGGAGTGCAACGAGCGCGGCGATATGGGGCCACTTGGCAGGTGGCCGAAGAAAGACGGCTGCCCCGTGAATGTGGTGCCAGAAGGCAAGTTTCAGCAGGGCGTTCCGGGCGAGCTTAATGTGTAGCCGCAGTTGTTCTAGGCGAGTTGTAGCCGAGTAGCTTTCCGTCTCCATTCACGAGACAAGAAAGGCAGAACGCAAGGGCGCACAGGGTTGAGAAGAAAAGTGCGCGTAGCGAGCTCGTTGCGGCAGAAGCGAAAGCCAGGAGCAGCGTGCTCGGTGCGAGAAATAGACGGCGCTTCGCCTCCTTGGGTAGGAAAGCGCAGCTGGTCACGAAGGGCAGCCAGCGAAGCTTCAGAACAGCAGGCTGTTCTGCTCAGCGTACGAGCCTGAAGTGAGTGGCAAGGGCTAAGGGGACAGTTCCAAGGCATCTAGCTTTCCTGCTAGCAATGCCATTTCTACCCTGCTGTGGAAAACATTCTCCTTTGCCCTTATGCTCCGAGAGGCAGAGAGCAACTCGGCAGACGCAGTGCAGAGGGAAAGGACACCGTATCCGTGGGAGCGTGACGCTGCTTAGGCGGGCAAAGCAGAAAGGTGCCCCCCGGCACTGGCTTTGACTTCCTGAGCTTCCTTGCTAGGACAGCAGCTGCCGAAAGCTGGCAAATAGGCTGCCAGAGTGCAGAATGTAGGCGGTGCGGCACACCTGCTTGCCGAAAGCCAGTATCAGCGAGACAGCGTGCTAGGCTCTGTTTCGCAGCTCCTTGGAGAACACGCACTGGAAGAATGCCCTCTGTGTTCCGCAAAAGCTCTGCCACAGTGAAGGTGGAAGAAGCAGCCTGTGGCCACGGGCAGAGCTGGTCAACGGCTGCGCCTAACTTTCCCAAGCTGCGAGAGCATTCTCAGCCGAGTTCTGCTTTGACAGAGCTATTGCTGAACTTTTGCAGTCCCGGAAGCTGCTGAAACCAAGGCTGTGTTCTGCCTCTTCATTCTTGGCTTTCTGTGCTCCAGCGAGTTGTGAAGCTCGGACACGGCATTCAGCTTTGCCGCCTCTCTGCACGGAAAGCACTAGACAGAACTAGTGTGCTTCGTGCATGCTCTCTCCTCGCTTTTATGGTCACTGCTCTGCTTTTTGCTTGGCAGCGTTCAAAGGGTCCACGGCATACCTCTTGCACAGCGAGAGGTGGCCGGCGAGGAATACTTGCTGGCTTAAGTCGTTCCATGCTCAAGGCATTCATCAGAGCAACACAATGTGGGAAAAGAGGAGGGAACATTGCAGGACAAATTTCTATGCTGGAACATTCTTGTCTGCGAGACAGCTCTCCGCAGCGCTAGTATTTGGCCAGGCTGAAATCAGCGCCGCGGTAAGCCAATCTGACAAGCGGAGTGCAACGAGCGCGGCGATATGGGGCCACTTGGCAGGTGGCCGAAGAAAGACGGCTGCCCCGTGAATGTGGTGCCAGAAGGCATGTTTCAGCAGGGCGTTCCGGGCGAGCTTAATGTGTAGCCGCAGTTGTTCTAGGCGAGTTGTAGCCGAGTAGCTTTCCGTCTCCATTCACGAGACAAGAAATGCAGAACGCAAGGGCGCACAGGGTTGAGAAGAAAAGTGCGCGTAGCGAGCTCGTTGCGGCAGAAGCGAAAGCCAGGAGCAGCGTGCTCGGTGCGAGAAATAGACGGCGCTTCGCCTCCTTGGGTAGGAAAGCGCAGCTGGTCACGAAGGGCAGCCAGCGAAGCTTCAGAACAGCAGGCTGTTCTGCTCAGCGTACGAGCCTGAAGTGAGTGGCAAGGGCTAAGGGGACAGTTCCAAGGCATCTAGCTTTCCTGCTAGCAATGCCATTTCTACCCTGCTGTGGAAAACATTGTCCTTTGCCCTTATGCTCCGAGAGGCAGAGAGCAACTCGGCAGACGCAGTGCAGAGGGAAAGGACACCGTATCCGTGGGAGCGTGACGCCGCTTAGGTGGGCAAAGCAGAAAGGTGCCGCCCGGCACTGGCTTTGACTTCCTGAGCTTCCTTGCTAGGACAGCAGCTGCCGAAAGCTGGCAAATAGGCTGCCAGAGTGCAGAATGTCGGCGGTGCGGCACGCCTGCTTGCCGAAAGCCAGTATCAGCGAGACAGCATGCTAGGCTCTGTTTCACAGCTCCTTGGAGAACACGCACTGGAAGAATGCCCTCTATGTTCCGCAAAAGCTCTGCCACAGTGAAGGTGGATGAAGCAGCCTGTGGCCACGGGCAGAGCTGGTCAACGGCTGCGCCTAACTTTCCCAAGCTGCGAGAGCATTCTCAGCCGAGTTCTGCTTTGACAGAGCTATTGCTGAACTTTTGCAGTCCCGGAAGCTGCTGAAACCAAGGCTGTGTTCTGTCTCTTCATTCTTGGCTTTCTGTGCTCCAGCGAGTTGTGAAGCTCGGACACGGCATTCAGCTTTGCCGCCTCTCTGCACGGAAAGCACTAGACAGAACTAGTGTGCTTCGTGCATGCTCTCTCCTCGCTTTTCTGGTCACTGCTCTGCTTTTTGCTTGGCAGCGTTCAAAGGGTCCACGGCATACATCTTGCACAGCGAGAGGTGGCCGGCGAGGAATACTTGCTGGCTTAAGTCGTTCCATGCTCAAGGCATTCATCAGAGCAACACAATGTGGGAAAAGAGGAGGGAACATTGCAGGACAAATTTCTATGCTGGAACATTCTTGTCTGCGAGACAGCTCTCCGCAGCGCTAGTATTTGGCCAGGCTGAAATCAGCGCCGCGGTAAGCCAATCTGACAAGCGGAGTGCAACGAGCGCGGCGATATGGGGCCACTTGGCAGGTGGCCGAAGAAAGACGGCTGCCCCGTGAATGTGGTGCCAGAAGGCAAGTTTCAGCAGGGCGTTCCGGGCGAGCTTAATGTGTAGCCGCAGTTGTTCTAGGCGAGTTGTAGCCGAGTAGCTTTCCGTCTCCATTCACGAGACAAGAAAGGCAGAACGCAAGGGCGCACAGGGTTGAGAAGAAAAGTGCGCGTAGCGAGCTCGTTGCGGCAGAAGCGAAAGCCAGGAGCAGCGTGCTCGGTGCGAGAAGTAGACGGCGCTTCGCCTCCTTGGGTAGGAAAGTGCAGCTGGTCACGAAGGGCAGCCAGCGAAGCTTCAGAACAGCAGGCTGTTCTGCTCAGCGTACGAGCCTGAAGTGAGTGGCAAGGGCTAAGGGGACAGTTCCAAGGCATCTAGCTTTCCTGCTAGCAATGCCATTTCTACCCTGCTGTGGAAAACATTGTCCTTTGCCCTTATGCTGCGAGAGGCAGAGAGCAACTCGGCAGACGCAGTGCAGAGGGAAAGGACACCGTATCCGTGGGAGCGTGACGCCGCTTAGGCGGGCAAAGCAGAAAGGTGCCGCCCGGCACTGGCTTTGACTTCCTGAGCTTCCTTGCTCGGACAGCAGCTGCCGAAAGCTGGCAACTAGGCTGCCAGAGTGCAGAATGTAGGCGGTGCGGCACGCCTGCTTGCCGAAAGCCAGTATCAGCGAGACAGCGTGCTAGGCTCTGTTTCACAGCTCCTTGGAGAACACGCACTGGAAGAATGCCCTCTCTGTTCCGCAAAAGCTCTGCCACAGTGAAGGTAGAAGAAGCAGCCTGTGGCCACGGGCAGAGCTGGTCAACGGCTGCGCCTAACTTTCCCAAGCTGCGAGAGCATGCTCAGCCGAGTTCTGCTTTGACAGAGCTATTGCTGAACTTTTGCAGTCCCGGAAGCTGCTGAAACCAAGGCTGTGTTCTGCCTCTTCATTCTTGGCTTTCTGTGCTCCAGCGAGTTGTGAAGCTCGGACACGGCATTCAGCTTTGCCGCCTCTCTGCACGGAAAGCACTAGACAGAACTAGTGTGCTTCGTGCATGCTCTCTCCTCGCTTTTCTGGTCACTGCTCTGCTTTTTGCTTGGCAGCGTTCAAAGGGTCCACGGCATACCTCTTGCACAGCGAGAGGTGGCCGGCGAGGAATACTTGCTGGCTTAAGTCGTTCCATGCTCAAGGCATTCATCAGAGCAACACAATGTGGGAAAAGAGGAGGGAACATTGCAGGACAAATTTCTATGCTGGAACATTCTTGTCTGCGAGACAGCTCTCCGCAGCGCTAGTATTTGGCCAGGCTGAAATCAGCGCCGCGGTAAGCCAATCTGACAAGCGGAGTGCAACGAGCGCGGCGATATGGGGCCACTTGGCAGGTGGCCGAAGAAAGACGGCTGCCCCGTGAATGTGGTGCCAGAAGGCAAGTTTCAGCAGGGCGTTCCGGGCGAGCTTAATGTGTAGCCGCAGTTGTTCTAGGCGAGTTGTAGCCGAGTAGCTTTCCGTCTCCATTCACGAGACAAGAAATGCAGAACGCAAGGGCGCACAGGGTTGAGAAGAAAAGTGCGCGTAGCGAGCTCGTTGCGGCAGAAGCGAAAGCCAGGAGCAGCGTGCTCGGTGCGAGAAATAGACGGCGCTTCGCCTCCTTGGGTAGGAAAGCGCAGCTGGTCACGAAGGGCAGCCAGCGAAGCTTCAGAACAGCAGGCTGTTCTGCTCAGCGTACGAGCCTGAAGTGAGTGGCAAGGGCTAAGGGGACAGTTCCAAGGCATCTAGCTTTCCTGCTAGCAATGCCATTTCTACCCTGCTGTGGAAAACATTGTCCTTTGCCCTTATGCTCCGAGAGGCAGAGAGCAACTCGGCAGACGCAGTGCAGAGGGAAAGGACACCGTATCCGTGGGAGCGTGACGCCGCTTAGGTGGGCAAAGCAGAAAGGTGCCGCCCGGCACTGGCTTTGACTTCCTGAGCTTCCTTGCTAGGACAGCAGCTGCCGAAAGCTGGCAAATAGGCTGCCAGAGTGCAGAATGTCGGCGGTGCGGCACGCCTGCTTGCCGAAAGCCAGTATCAGCGAGACAGCATGCTAGGCTCTGTTTCACAGCTCCTTGGAGAACACGCACTGGAAGAATGCCCTCTATGTTCCGCAAAAGCTCTGCCACAGTGAAGGTGGATGAAGCAGCCTGTGGCCACGGGCAGAGCTGGTCAACGGCTGCGCCTAACTTTCCCAAGCTGCGAGAGCATTCTCAGCCGAGTTCTGCTTTGACAGAGCTATTGCTGAACTTTTGCAGTCCCGGAAGCTGCTGAAACCAAGGCTGTGTTCTGTCTCTTCATTCTTGGCTTTCTGTGCTCCAGCGAGTTGTGAAGCTCGGACACGGCATTCAGCTTTGCCGCCTCTCTGCACGGAAAGCACTAGACAGAACTAGTGTGCTTCGTGCATGCTCTCTCCTCGCTTTTCTGGTCACTGCTCTGCTTTTTGCTTGGCAGCGTTCAAAGGGTCCACGGCATACATCTTGCACAGCGAGAGGTGGCCGGCGAGGAATACTTGCTGGCTTAAGTCGTTCCATGCTCAAGGCATTCATCAGAGCAACACAATGTGGGAAAAGAGGAGGGAACATTGCAGGACAAATTTCTATGCTGGAACATTCTTGTCTGCGAGACAGCTCTCCGCAGCGCTAGTATTTGGCCAGGCTGAAATCAGCGCCGCGGTAAGCCAATCTGACAAGCGGAGTGCAACGAGCGCGGCGATATGGGGCCACTTGGCAGGTGGCCGAAGAAAGACGGCTGCCCCGTGAATGTGGTGCCAGAAGGCAAGTTTCAGCAGGGCGTTCCGGGCGAGCTTAATGTGTAGCCGCAGTTGTTCTAGGCGAGTTGTAGCCGAGTAGCTTTCCGTCTCCATTCACGAGACAAGAAAGGCAGAACGCAAGGGCGCACAGGGTTGAGAAGAAAAGTGCGCGTAGCGAGCTCGTTGCGGCAGAAGCGAAAGCCAGGAGCAGCGTGCTCGGTGCGAGAAGTAGACGGCGCTTCGCCTCCTTGGGTAGGAAAGTGCAGCTGGTCACGAAGGGCAGCCAGCGAAGCTTCAGAACAGCAGGCTGTTCTGCTCAGCGTACGAGCCTGAAGTGAGTGGCAAGGGCTAAGGGGACAGTTCCAAGGCATCTAGCTTTCCTGCTAGCAATGCCATTTCTACCCTGCTGTGGAAAACATTGTCCTTTGCCCTTATGCTGCGAGAGGCAGAGAGCAACTCGGCAGACGCAGTGCAGAGGGAAAGGACACCGTATCCGTGGGAGCGTGACGCCGCTTAGGCGGGCAAAGCAGAAAGGTGCCGCCCGGCACTGGCTTTGACTTCCTGAGCTTCCTTGCTCGGACAGCAGCTGCCGAAAGCTGGCAACTAGGCTGCCAGAGTGCAGAATGTAGGCGGTGCGGCACGCCTGCTTGCCGAAAGCCAGTATCAGCGAGACAGCGTGCTAGGCTCTGTTTCACAGCTCCTTGGAGAACACGCACTGGAAGAATGCCCTCTCTGTTCCGCAAAAGCTCTGCCACAGTGAAGGTAGAAGAAGCAGCCTGTGGCCACGGGCAGAGCTGGTCAACGGCTGCGCCTAACTTTCCCAAGCTGCGAGAGCATGCTCAGCCGAGTTCTGCTTTGACAGAGCTATTGCTGAACTTTTGCAGTCCCGGAAGCTGCTGAAACCAAGGCTGTGTTCTGCCTCTTCATTCTTGGCTTTCTGTGCTCCAGCGAGTTGTGAAGCTCGGACACGGCATTCAGCTTTGCCGCCTCTCTGCACGGAAAGCACTAGACAGAACTAGTGTGCTTCGTGCATGCTCTCTCCTCGCTTTTCTGGTCACTGCTCTGCTTTTTGCTTGGCAGCGTTCAAAGGGTCCACGGCATACCTCTTGCACAGCGAGAGGTGGCCGGCGAGGAATACTTGCTGGCTTAAGTCGTTCCATGCTCAAGGCATTCATCAGAGCAACACAATGTGGGAAAAGAGGAGGGAACATTGCAGGACAAATTTCTATGCTGGAACATTCTTGTCTGCGAGACAGCTCTCCGCAGCGCTAGTATTTGGCCAGGCTGAAATCAGCGCCGCGGTAAGCCAATCTGACAAGCGGAGTGCAACGAGCGCGGCGATATGGGGCCACTTGGCAGGTGGCCGAAGAAAGACGGCTGCCCCGTGAATGTGGTGCCAGAAGGCAAGTTTCAGCAGGGCGTTCCGGGCGAGCTTAATGTGTAGCCGCAGTTGTTCTAGGCGAGTTGTAGCCGAGTAGCTTTCCGTCTCCATTCACGAGACAAGAAATGCAGAACGCAAGGGCGCACAGGGTTGAGAAGAAAAGTGCGCGTAGCGAGCTCATTGCGGCAGAAGCGAAAGCCAGGAGCAGCGTGCTCGGTGCGAGAAATAGACGGCGCTTCGCCTCCTTGGGTAGGAAAGCGCAGCTGGTCACGAAGGGCAGCCAGCGAAGCTTCAGAACAGCAGGCTGTTCTGCTCAGCGTACGAGCCTGAAGTGAGTGGCAAGGGCTAAGGGGACAGTTCCAAGGCATCTAGCTTTCCTGCTAGCAATGCCATTTCTACCCTGCTGTGGAAAACATTGTCCTTTGCCCTTATGCTCCGAGAGGCAGAGAGCAACTCGGCAGACGCAGTGCAGAGGGAAAGGACACCGTATCCGTGGGAGCGTGACGCCGCTTAGGTGGGCAAAGCAGAAAGGTGCCGCCCGGCACTGGCTTTGACTTCCTGAGCTTCCTTGCTAGGACAGCAGCTGCCGAAAGCTGGCAAATAGGCTGCCAGAGTGCAGAATGTCGGCGGTGCGGCACGCCTGCTTGCCGAAAGCCAGTATCAGCGAGACAGCATGCTAGGCTCTGTTTCACAGCTCCTTGGAGAACACGCACTGGAAGAATGCCCTCTATGTTCCGCAAAAGCTCTGCCACAGTGAAGGTGGATGAAGCAGCCTGTGGCCACGGGCAGAGCTGGTCAACGGCTGCGCCTAACTTTCCCAAGCTGCGAGAGCATTCTCAGCCGAGTTCTGCTTTGACAGAGCTATTGCTGAACTTTTGCAGTCCCGGAAGCTGCTGAAACCAAGGCTGTGTTCTGTCTCTTCATTCTTGGCTTTCTGTGCTCCAGCGAGTTGTGAAGCTCGGACACGGCATTCAGCTTTGCCGCCTCTCTGCACGGAAAGCACTAGACAGAACTAGTGTGCTTCGTGCATGCTCTCTCCTCGCTTTTCTGGTCACTGCTCTGCTTTTTGCTTGGCAGCGTTCAAAGGGTCCACGGCATACATCTTGCACAGCGAGAGGTGGCCGGCGAGGAATACTTGCTGGCTTAAGTCGTTCCATGCTCAAGGCATTCATCAGAGCAACACAATGTGGGAAAAGAGGAGGGAACATTGCAGGACAAATTTCTATGCTGGAACATTCTTGTCTGCGAGACAGCTCTCCGCAGCGCTAGTATTTGGCCAGGCTGAAATCAGCGCCGCGGTAAGCCAATCTGACAAGCGGAGTGCAACGAGCGCGGCGATATGGGGCCACTTGGCAGGTGGCCGAAGAAAGACGGCTGCCCCGTGAATGTGGTGCCAGAAGGCAAGTTTCAGCAGGGCGTTCCGGGCGAGCTTAATGTGTAGCCGCAGTTGTTCTAGGCGAGTTGTAGCCGAGTAGCTTTCCGTCTCCATTCACGAGACAAGAAAGGCAGAACGCAAGGGCGCACAGGGTTGAGAAGAAAAGTGCGCGTAGCGAGCTCGTTGCGGCAGAAGCGAAAGCCAGGAGCAGCGTGCTCGGTGCGAGAAGTAGACGGCGCTTCGCCTCCTTGGGTAGGAAAGTGCAGCTGGTCACGAAGGGCAGCCAGCGAAGCTTCAGAACAGCAGGCTGTTCTGCTCAGCGTACGAGCCTGAAGTGAGTGGCAAGGGCTAAGGGGACAGTTCCAAGGCATCTAGCTTTCCTGCTAGCAATGCCATTTCTACCCTGCTGTGGAAAACATTGTCCTTTGCCCTTATGCTGCGAGAGGCAGAGAGCAACTCGGCAGACGCAGTGCAGAGGGAAAGGACACCGTATCCGTGGGAGCGTGACGCCGCTTAGGCGGGCAAAGCAGAAAGGTGCCGCCCGGCACTGGCTTTGACTTCCTGAGCTTCCTTGCTCGGACAGCAGCTGCCGAAAGCTGGCAACTAGGCTGCCAGAGTGCAGAATGTAGGCGGTGCGGCACGCCTGCTTGCCGAAAGCCAGTATCAGCGAGACAGCGTGCTAGGCTCTGTTTCACAGCTCCTTGGAGAACACGCACTGGAAGAATGCCCTCTCTGTTCCGCAAAAGCTCTGCCACAGTGAAGGTAGAAGAAGCAGCCTGTGGCCACGGGCAGAGCTGGTCAACGGCTGCGCCTAACTTTCCCAAGCTGCGAGAGCATGCTCAGCCGAGTTCTGCTTTGACAGAGCTATTGCTGAACTTTTGCAGTCCCGGAAGCTGCTGAAACCAAGGCTGTGTTCTGCCTCTTCATTCTTGGCTTTCTGTGCTCCAGCGAGTTGTGAAGCTCGGACACGGCATTCAGCTTTGCCGCCTCTCTGCACGGAAAGCACTAGACAGAACTAGTGTGCTTCGTGCATGCTCTCTCCTCGCTTTTCTGGTCACTGCTCTGCTTTTTGCTTGGCAGCGTTCAAAGGGTCCACGGCATACCTCTTGCACAGCGAGAGGTGGCCGGCGAGGAATACTTGCTGGCTTAAGTCGTTCCATGCTCAAGGCATTCATCAGAGCAACACAATGTGGGAAAAGAGGAGGGAACATTGCAGGACAAATTTCTATGCTGGAACATTCTTGTCTGCGAGACAGCTCTCCGCAGCGCTAGTATTTGGCCAGGCTGAAATCAGCGCCGCGGTAAGCCAATCTGACAAGCGGAGTGCAACGAGCGCGGCGATATGGGGCCACTTGGCAGGTGGCCGAAGAAAGACGGCTGCCCCGTGAATGTGGTGCCAGAAGGCAAGTTTCAGCAGGGCGTTCCGGGCGAGCTTAATGTGTAGCCGCAGTTGTTCTAGGCGAGTTGTAGCCGAGTAGCTTTCCGTCTCCATTCACGAGACAAGAAATGCAGAACGCAAGGGCGCACAGGGTTGAGAAGAAAAGTGCGCGTAGCGAGCTCGTTGCGGCAGAAGCGAAAGCCAGGAGCAGCGTGCTCGGTGCGAGAAATAGACGGCGCTTCGCCTCCTTGGGTAGGAAAGCGCAGCTGGTCACGAAGGGCAGCCAGCGAAGCTTCAGAACAGCAGGCTGTTCTGCTCAGCGTACGAGCCTGAAGTGAGTGGCAAGGGCTAAGGGGACAGTTCCAAGGCATCTAGCTTTCCTGCTAGCAATGCCATTTCTACCCTGCTGTGGAAAACATTGTCCTTTGCCCTTATGCTCCGAGAGGCAGAGAGCAACTCGGCAGACGCAGTGCAGAGGGAAAGGACACCGTATCCGTGGGAGCGTGACGCCGCTTAGGTGGGCAAAGCAGAAAGGTGCCGCCCGGCACTGGCTTTGACTTCCTGAGCTTCCTTGCTAGGACAGCAGCTGCCGAAAGCTGGCAAATAGGCTGCCAGAGTGCAGAATGTCGGCGGTGCGGCACGCCTGCTTGCCGAAAGCCAGTATCAGCGAGACAGCATGCTAGGCTCTGTTTCACAGCTCCTTGGAGAACACGCACTGGAAGAATGCCCTCTATGTTCCGCAAAAGCTCTGCCACAGTGAAGGTGGATGAAGCAGCCTGTGGCCACGGGCAGAGCTGGTCAACGGCTGCGCCTAACTTTCCCAAGCTGCGAGAGCATTCTCAGCCGAGTTCTGCTTTGACAGAGCTATTGCTGAACTTTTGCAGTCCCGGAAGCTGCTGAAACCAAGGCTGTGTTCTGTCTCTTCATTCTTGGCTTTCTGTGCTCCAGCGAGTTGTGAAGCTCGGACACGGCATTCAGCTTTGCCGCCTCTCTGCACGGAAAGCACTAGACAGAACTAGTGTGCTTCGTGCATGCTCTCTCCTCGCTTTTCTGGTCACTGCTCTGCTTTTTGCTTGGCAGCGTTCAAAGGGTCCACGGCATACATCTTGCACAGCGAGAGGTGGCCGGCGAGGAATACTTGCTGGCTTAAGTCGTTCCATGCTCAAGGCATTCATCAGAGCAACACAATGTGGGAAAAGAGGAGGGAACATTGCAGGACAAATTTCTATGCTGGAACATTCTTGTCTGCGAGACAGCTCTCCGCAGCGCTAGTATTTGGCCAGGCTGAAATCAGCGCCGCGGTAAGCCAATCTGACAAGCGGAGTGCAACGAGCGCGGCGATATGGGGCCACTTGGCAGGTGGCCGAAGAAAGACGGCTGCCCCGTGAATGTGGTGCCAGAAGGCAAGTTTCAGCAGGGCGTTCCGGGCGAGCTTAATGTGTAGCCGCAGTTGTTCTAGGCGAGTTGTAGCCGAGTAGCTTTCCGTCTCCATTCACGAGACAAGAAAGGCAGAACGCAAGGGCGCACAGGGTTGAGAAGAAAAGTGCGCGTAGCGAGCTCGTTGCGGCAGAAGCGAAAGCCAGGAGCAGCGTGCTCGGTGCGAGAAGTAGACGGCGCTTCGCCTCCTTGGGTAGGAAAGTGCAGCTGGTCACGAAGGGCAGCCAGCGAAGCTTCAGAACAGCAGGCTGTTCTGCTCAGCGTACGAGCCTGAAGTGAGTGGCAAGGGCTAAGGGGACAGTTCCAAGGCATCTAGCTTTCCTGCTAGCAATGCCATTTCTACCCTGCTGTGGAAAACATTGTCCTTTGCCCTTATGCTGCGAGAGGCAGAGAGCAACTCGGCAGACGCAGTGCAGAGGGAAAGGACACCGTATCCGTGGGAGCGTGACGCCGCTTAGGCGGGCAAAGCAGAAAGGTGCCGCCCGGCACTGGCTTTGACTTCCTGAGCTTCCTTGCTCGGACAGCAGCTGCCGAAAGCTGGCAACTAGGCTGCCAGAGTGCAGAATGTAGGCGGTGCGGCACGCCTGCTTGCCGAAAGCCAGTATCAGCGAGACAGCGTGCTAGGCTCTGTTTCACAGCTCCTTGGAGAACACGCACTGGAAGAATGCCCTCTCTGTTCCGCAAAAGCTCTGCCACAGTGAAGGTGGATGAAGCAGCCTGTGGCCACGGGCAGAGCTGGTCAACGGCTGCGCCTAACTTTCCCAAGCTGCGAGAGCATTCTCAGCCGAGTTCTGCTTTGACAGAGCTATTGCTGAACTTTTGCAGTCCCGGAAGCTGCTGAAACCAAGGCTGTGTTCTGCCTCTTCATTCTTGGCTTTCTGTGCTCCAGCGAGTTGTGAAGCTCGGACACGGCATTCAGCTTTGCCGCCTCTCTGCACGGAAAGCACTAGACAGAACTAGTGTGCTTCGTGCATGCTCTCTCCTCGCTTTTATGGTCACTGCTCTGCTTTTTGCTTGGCAGCGTTCAAAGGGTCCACGGCATACATCTTGCACAGCGAGAGCTGGCCGGCGAGGAATACTTGCTGGCTTAAGTCGTTCCATGCTCAAGGCATTCATCAGAGCAACACAATGTGGGAAAAGAGGAGGGAACATTGCAGGACAAATTTCTATGCTGGAACATTCTTGTCTGCGAGACGGCTCTCCGCAGCGCTAGTATTTGGCCAGGCTGAAATCAGCGCCGCGGTAAGCCAATCTGACAAGCGGAGTGCAACGAGCGCGGCGATATGGGGCCACTTGGCAGGTGGCCGAAGAAAGACGGCTGCCCCGTGAATGTGGTGCCAGAAGGCAAGTTTCAGCAGGGCGTTCCGGGCGAGCTTAATGTGTAGCCGCAGTTGTTCTAGGCGAGTTGTAGCCGAGAAGCTTTCCGTCTCCATTCACGAGACAAGAAAGGCAGAACGCAAGGGCGCACAGGGTTGAGAAGAAAAGTGCGCGTAGCGAGCTCGTTGCGGCAGAAGCGAAAGCCAGGAGCAGCGTGCTCGGTGCGAGAAATAGACGGCGCTTCGCCTCCTTGGGTAGGAAAGCGCAGCTGGTCACGAAGGGCAGCCAGCGAAGCTTCAGAACAGCAGGCTGTTCTGCTCAGCATACGAGCCTGAAGTGAGTGGCAAGGGCTAAGGGGACAGTTCCAAGGCATCCAGCTTTCCTGCTAGCAATGCCATTTCTACCCTGCTGTGGAAAACATTCTCCTTTGCCCTTATGCTCCGAGAGGCAGAGAGCAACTCGGCAGACGCAGTGCAGAGGGAAAGGACACCGTATCCGTGGGAGCGTGACGCCGCTTAGGCGGGCAAAGCAGAAAGGTGCCGCCCGGCACTGGCTTTGACTTCCTGAGCTTCCTTGCTCGGACAGCAGCTGCCGAAAGCTGGCAACTAGGCTGCCAGAGTGCAGAATGTAGGCGGTGCGGCACGCCTGCTTGCCGAAAGCCAGTATCAGCGAGACAGCGTGCTAGGCTCTGTTTCACAGCTCCTTGGAGAACACGCACTGGAAGAATGCCCTCTCTGTTCCGCAAAAGCTCTGCCACAGTGAAGGTGGAAGAAGCAGCCTGTGGCCACGGGCAGAGCTGGTCAACGGCTGCGCCTAACTTTCCCAAGCTGCGAGAGCATTCTCAGCCGAGTTCTGCTTTGACAGAGCTATTGCTGAACTTTTGCAGTCCCGGAAGCTGCTGAAACCAAGGCTGTGTTCTGCCTCTTCATTCTTGGCTTTCTGTGCTCCAGCGAGTTGTGAAGCTCGGACACGGCATTCAGCTTTGCCGCCTCTCTGCACGGAAAGCACTAGACAGAACTAGTGTGCTTCGTGCATGCTCTCTCCTCGCTTTTATGGTCACTGCTCTGCTTTTTGCTTGGCAGCGTTCAAAGGGTCCACGGCATACATCTTGCACAGCGAGAGGTGGCCGGCGAGGAATACTTGCTGGCTTAAGTCGTTCCATGCTCAAGGCATTCATCAGAGCAACACAATGTGGGAAAAGAGGAGGGAACATTGCAGGACAAATTTCTATGCTGGAACATTCTTGTCTGCGAGACAGCTCTCCGCAGCGCTAGCATTTGGCCAGGCTGAAATCAGCGCCGCGGTAAGCCAATCTGACAAGCGGAGTGCAACGAGCGCGGCGATATGGGGCCACTTGGCAGGTGGCCGAAGAAAGACGGCTGCCCCGTGAATGTGGTGCCAGAAGGCAAGTTTCAGCAGGGCGTTCCGGGCGAGCTTAATGTGTAGCCGCAGTTGTTCTAGGCGAGTTGTAGCCGAGAAGCTTTCCGTCTCCATTCACGAGACAAGAAAGGCAGAACGCAAGGGCGCACAGGGTTGAGAAGAAAAGTGCGCGTAGCGAGCTCGTTGCAGCAGAAGCGAAAGCCAGGAGCAGCGTGCTCGGTGCGAGAAATAGACGGCGCTTCGCCTCCTTGGGTAGGAAAGCGCAGCTGGTCACGAAGGGCAGCCAGCGAAGCTTCAGAACAGCAGGCTGTTCTGCTCAGCGTACGAGCCTGAAGTGAGTGTCAAGGGCTAAGGGGACAGTTCCAAGGCATCTAGCTTTCCTGCTAGCAATGCCATTTCTACCCTGCTGTGGAAAACATTGTCCTTTGCCCTTATGCTGCGAGAGGCAGAGAGCAACTCGGCAGACGCAGTGCAGAGGGAAAGGACACCGTATCCGTGGGAGCGTGACGCCGCTTAGGCGGGCAAAGCAGAAAGGTGCCGCCCGGCACTGGCTTTGACTTCCTGAGCTTCCTTGCTAGGACAGCAGCTGCCGAAAGCTGGCAACTAGGCTGCCAGAGTGCAGAATGTAGGCGGTCTGGCACGCCTGCTTGCCGAAAGCCAGTATCAGCGAGACAGCGTGCTAGGCTCTGTTTCGCAGCTCCTTGGAGAACACGCACTGGAAGAATGCCCTCTCTGTTCCGCAAAAGCTCTGCCACAGTGAAGGTAGAAGAAGCAGCCTGTGGCAACGGGCAGAGCTGGTCAACGGCTGCGCCTAACTTTCCCAAGCTGCGAGAGCATGCTCAGCCGAGTTCTGCTTTGACAGAGCTATTGCTGAACTTTTGCAGTCCCGGAAGCTGCTGAAACCAAGGCTGTGTTCTGCCTCTTCATTCTTGGCTTTCTGTGCTCCAGCGAGTTGTGAAGCTCGGACACGGCATTCAGCTTTGCCGCCTCTCTGCACGGAAAGCACTAGACAGAACTAGTGTGCTTCGTGCATGCTCTCTCCTCGCTTTTCTGGTCACTGCTCTGCTTTTTGCTTGGCAGCGTTCAAAGGGTCCACGGCATACATCTTGCACAGCGAGAGCTGGCCGGCGAGGAATACTTGCTGGCTTAAGTCGTTCCATGCTCAAGGCATTCATCAGAGCAACACAATGTGGGAAAAGAGGAGGGAACATTGCAGGACAAATTTCTATGCTGGAACATTCTTGTCTGCGAGACAGCTCTCCGCAGCGCTAGTATTTGGCCAGGCTGAAATCAGCGCCGCGGTAAGCCAATCTGACAAGCGGAGTGCAACGAGCGCGGCGATATGGGGCCACTTGGCAGGTGGCCGAAGAAAGACGGCTGCCCCGTGAATGTGGTGCCAGAAGGCAAGTTTCAGCAGGGCGTTCCGGGCGAGCTTAATGTGTAGCCGCAGTTGTTCTAGGCGAGTTGTAGCCGAGAAGCTTTCCGTCTCCATTCACGAGACAAGAAAGGCAGAACGCAAGGGCGCACAGGGTTGAGAAGAAAAGTGCGCGTAGCGAGCTCGTTGCGGCAGAAGCGAAAGCCAGGAGCAGCGTGCTCGGTGCGAGAAGTAGACGGCGCTTCGCCTCCTTGGGTAGGAAAGCGCAGCTGGTCACGAAGGGCAGCCAGCGAAGCTTCAGAACAGCAGGCTGTTCTGCTCAGCGTACGAGCCTGAAGTGAGTGGCAAGGGCTAAGGGGACAGTTCCAAGGCATCTAGCTTTCCTGCTAGCAATGCCATTTCTACCCTGCTGTGGAAAACATTGTCCTTTGCCCTTATGCTGCGAGAGGCAGAGAGCAACTCGGCAGACGCAGTGCAGAGGGAAAGGACACCGTATCCGTGGGAGCGTGACGCCGCTTAGGCAGGCAAAGCAGAAAGGTGCCGCCCGGCACTGGCTTTGACTTCCTGAGCTTCCTTGCTAGGACAGCAGCTGCCGAAAGCTGGCAACTAGGCTGCCAGAGTGCAGAATGTAGGCGGTGCGGCACGCCTGCTTGCCAAAAGCCAGTATCAGCGAGACAGCGTGCTAGGCTCTGTTTCGCAGCTCCTTGGAGAACACGCACTGGAAGAATGCCCTCTCTGTTCCGCAAAAGCTCTGCCACAGTGAAGGTGGAAGAAGCAGCCTGTGGCCACGGGCAGAGCTGGTCAACGGCTGCGCCTAACTTTCCCAAGCTGCGAGAGCATGCTCAGCCGAGTTCTGCTTTGACAGAGCTATTGCTGAACTTTTGCAGTCCCGGAAGCTGCTGAAACCAAGGCTGTGTTCTGCCTCTTCATTCTTGGCTTTCTGTGCTCCAGCGAGTTGTGAAGCTCGGACACGGCATTCAGCTTTGCTGCCTCTCTGCACGGAAAGCACTAGACAGAACTAGTGTGCTTCGTGCATGCTCTCTCCTCGCTTTTCTGGTCACTGCTCTGCTTTTTGCTTGGCAGCGTTCAAAGGGTCCACGGCATACATCTTGCACAGCGAGAGGTGGCCGGCGAGGAATACTTGCTGGCTTAAGTCGTTCCATGCTCAAGGCATTCATCAGAGCAACACAATGTGGGAAAAGAGGAGGGAACATTGCAGGACAAATTTCTATGCTGGAACATTCTTGTCTGCGAGACAGCTCTCCGCAGCGCTAGTATTTGGCCAGGCTGAAATCAGCGCCGCGGTAAGCCAATCTGACAAGCGGAGTGCAACGAGCGCGGCGATATGGGGCCACTTGGCAGGTGGCCGAAGAAAGACGGCTGCCCCGTGAATGTGGTGCCAGAAGGCAAGTTTCAGCAGGGCGTTCCGGGCGAGCTTAATGTGTAGCCGCAGTTGTTCTAGGCGAGTTGTAGCCGAGAAGCTTTCCGTCTCCATTCACGAGACAAGAAAGGCAGAACGCAAGGGCACACAGGGTTGAGAAGAAAAGTGCGCGTAGCGAGCTCGTTGCGGCAGAAGCGAAAGCCAGGAGCAGCGTGCTCGGTGCGAGAAATAGACGGCGCTTCGCCTCCTTGGGTAGGAAAGCGCAGCTGGTCACGAAGGGCAGCCAGCGAAGCTTCAGAACAGCAGGCTGTTCTGCTCAGCATACGAGCCTGAAGTGAGTGGCAAGGGCTAAGGGGACAGTTCCAAGGCATCCAGCTTTCCTGCTAGCAATGCCATTTCTACCCTGCTGTGGAAAACATTCTCCTTTGCCCTTATGCTCCGAGAGGCAGAGAGCAACTCGGCAGACGCAGTGCAGAGGGAAAGGACACCATATCCGTGGGAGCGTGACGCCGCTTAGGCGGGCAAAGCAGAAAGGTGCCGCCCGGCACTGGCTTTGACTTCCTGAGCTTCCTTGCTCGGACAGCAGCTGCCGAAAGCTGGCAACTAGGCTGCCAGAGTGCAGAATGTAGGCGGTGCGGCACGCCTGCTTGCCGAAAGCCAGTATCAGCGAGACAGCGTGCTAGGCTCTGTTTCACAGCTCCTTGGAGAACACGCACTGGAAGAATGCCCTCTCTGTTCCGCAAAAGCTCTGCCACAGTGAAGGTGGAAGAAGCAGCCTGTGGCCACGGGCAGAGCTGGTCAACGGCTGCGCCTAACTTTCCCAAGCTGCGAGAGCATTCTCAGCCGAGTTCTGCTTTGACAGAGCTATTGCTGAACTTTTGCAGTCCCGGAAGCTGCTGAAACCAAGGCTGTGTTCTGCCTCTTCATTCTTGGCTTTCTGTGCTCCAGCGAGTTGTGAAGCTCGGACACGGCATTCAGCTTTGCCGCCTCTCTGCACGGAAAGCACTAGACAGAACTAGTGTGCTTCGTGCATGCTCTCTCCTCGCTTTTCTGGTCACTGCTCTGCTTTTTGCTTGGCAGCGTTCAAAGGGTCCACGGCATACATCTTGCACAGCAAGAGGTGGCCGGCGAGGAATACTTGCTGGCTTAAGTCGTTCCATGCTCAAGGCATTCATCAGAGCAACACAATGTGGGAAAAGAGGAGGGAACATTGCAGGACAAATTTCTATGCTGGAACATTCTTGTCTGCGAGACAGCTCTCCGCAGCGCTAGCATTTGGCCAGGCTGAAATCAGCGCCGCGGTAAGCCAATCTGACAAGCGGAGTGCAACGAGCGCGGCGATATGGGGCCACTTGGCAGGTGGCCGAAGAAAGACGGCTGCCCCGTGAATGTGGTGCCAGAAGGCAAGTTTCAGCAGGGCGTTCCGGGCGAGCTTAATGTGTAGCCGCAGTTGTTCTAGGCGAGTTGTAGCCGAGAAGCTTTCCGTCTCCATTCACGAGACAAGAAAGGCAGAACGCAAGGGCGCACAGGGTTGAGAAGAAAAGTGCGCGTAGCGAGCTCGTTGCAGCAGAAGCGAAAGCCAGGAGCAGCGTGCTCGGTGCGAGAAATAGACGGCGCTTCGCCTCCTTGGGTAGGAAAGCGCAGCTGGTCACGAAGGGCAGCCAGCGAAGCTTCAGAACAGCAGGCTGTTCTGCTCAGCGTACGAGCCTGAAGTGAGTGGCAAGGGCTAAGGGGACAGTTCCAAGGCATCTAGCTTTCCTGCTAGCAATGCCATTTCTACCCTGCTGTGGAAAACATTGTCCTTTGCCCTTATGCTCCGAGAGGCAGAGAGCAACTCGGTAGACGCAGTGCAGAGGGAAAGGACACCGTATCCGTGGGAGCGTGACGCCGCTAAGGCGGGCAAAGCAGAAAGGTGCCGCCCGGCACTGGCTTTGACTTCCTGAGCTTCCTTGCTAGGACAGCAGCTGCCGAAAGCTGGCAACTAGGCTGCCAGAGTGCAGAATGTAGGCGGTCTGGCACGCCTGCTTGCCGAAAGCCAGTATCAGCGAGACAGCGTGCTAGGCTCTGTTTCGCAGCTCCTTGGAGAACACGCACTGGAAGAATGCCCTCTCTGTTCCGCAAAAGCTCTGCCACAGTGAAGGTAGAAGAAGCAGCCTGTGGCCACGGGCAGAGCTGGTCAACGGCTGCGCCTAACTTTCCCAAGCTGCGAGAGCATGCTCAGCCGAGTTCTGCTTTGACAGAGCTATTGCTGAACTTTTGCAGTCCCGGAAGCTGCTGAAACCAAGGCTGTGTTCTGCCTCTTCATTCTTGGCTTTCTGTGCTCCAGCGAGTTGTGAAGCTCGGACACGGCATTCAGCTTTGCCGCCTCTCTGCACGGAAAGCACTAGACAGAACTAGTGTGCTTCGTGCATGCTCTCTCCTCGCTTTTCTGGTCACTGCTCTGCTTTTTGCTTGGCAGCGTTCAAAGGGTCCACGGCATACATCTTGCACAGCGAGAGCTGGCCGGCGAGGAATACTTGCTGGCTTAAGTCGTTCCATGCTCAAGGCATTCATCAGAGCAACACAATGTGGGAAAAGAGGAGGGAACATTGCAGGTCAAATTTCTATGCTGGAACATTCTTGTCTGCGAGACAGCTCTCCGCAGCGCTAGTATTTGGCCAGGCTGAAATCAGCGCCGCGGTAAGCCAATCTGACAAGCGGAGTGCAACGAGCGCGGCGATATGGGGCCACTTGGCAGGTGGCCGAAGAAAGACGGCTGCCCCGTGAATGTGGTGCCAGAAGGCAAGTTTCAGCAGGGCGTTCCGGGCGAGCTTAATGTGTAGCCGCAGTTGTTCTAGGCGAGTTGTAGCCGAGAAGCTTTCCGTCTCCATTCACGAGACAAGAAAGGCAGAACGCAAGGGCGCACAGGGTTGAGAAGAAAAGTGCGCGTAGCGAGCTCGTTGCGGCAGAAGCGAAAGCCAGGAGCAGCGTGCTCGGTGCGAGAAGTAGACGGCGCTTCGCCTCCTTGGGTAGGAAAGCGCAGCTGGTCACGAAGGGCAGCCAGCGAAGCTTCAGAACAGCAGGCTGTTCTGCTCAGCGTACGAGCCTGAAGTGAGTGGCAAGGGCTAAGGGGACAGTTCCAAGGCATCTAGCTTTCCTGCTAGCAATGCCATTTCTACCCTGCTGTGGAAAACATTGTCCTTTGCCCTTATGCTGCGAGAGGCAGAGAGCAACTCGGCAGACGCAGTGCAGAGGGAAAGGACACCGTATCCGTGGGAGCGTGACGCCGCTTAGGCGGGCAAAGCAGAAAGGTGCCGCCCGGCACTGGCTTTGACTTCCTGAGCTTCCTTGCTAGGACAGCAGCTGCCGAAAGCTGGCAACTAGGCTGCCAGAGTGCAGAATGTAGGCGGTGCGGCACGCCTGCTTGCCAAAAGCCAGTATCAGCGAGACAGCGTGCTAGGCTCTGTTTCGCAGCTCCTTGGAGAACACGCACTGGAAGAATGCCCTCTCTGTTCCGCAAAAGCTCTGCCACAGTGAAGGTGGAAGAAGCAGCCTGTGGCCACGGGCAGAGCTGGTCAACGGCTGCGCCTAACTTTCCCAAGCTGCGAGAGCATTCTCAGCCGAGTTCTGCTTTGACAGAGCTATTGCTGAACTTTTGCAGTCCCGGAAGCTGCTGAAACCAAGGCTGTGTTCTGCCTCTTCATTCTTGGCTTTCTGTGCTCCAGCGAGTTGTGAAGCTCGGACACGGCATTCAGCTTTGCCGCCTCTCTGCACGGAAAGCACTAGACAGAACTAGTGTGCTTCGTGCATGCTCTCTCCTCGCTTTTCTGGTCACTGCTCTGCTTTTTGCTTGGCAGCGTTCAAAGGGTCCACGGCATACATCTTGCACAGCGAGAGCTGGCCGGCGAGGAATACTTGCTGGCTTAAGTCGTTCCATGCTCAAGGCATTCATCAGAGCAACACAATGTGGGAAAAGAGGAGGGAACATTGCAGGACAAATTTCTATGCTGGAACATTCTTGTCTGCGAGACAGCTCTCCGCAGCGCTAGTATTTGGCCAGGCTGAAATCAGCGCCGCGGTAAGCCAATCTGACAAGCGGAGTGCAACGAGCGCGGCGATATGGGGCCACTTGGCAGGTGGCCGAAGAAAGACGGCTGCCCCGTGAATGTGGTGCCAGAAGGCAAGTTTCAGCAGGGCGTTCCGGGCGAGCTTAATGTGTAGCCGCAGTTGTTCTAGGCGAGTTGTAGCCGAGAAGCTTTCCGTCTCCATTCACGAGACAAGAAAGGCAGAACACAAGGGCGCACAGGGTTGAGAAGAAAAGTGCGCGTAGCGAGCTCGTTGCGGCAGAAGCGAAAGCCAGGAGCAGCGTGCTCGGTGCGAGAAATAGACGGCGCTTCGCCTCCTTGGGTAGGAAAGCGCAGCTGGTCACGAAGGGCAGCCAGCGAAGCTTCAGAACAGCAGGCTGTTCTGCTCAGCGTACGAGCCTGAAGTGAGTGGCAAGGGCTAAGGGGACAGTTCCAAGGCATCTAGCTTTCCTGCTAGCAATGCCATTTCTACCCTGCTGTGGAAAACATTGTCCTTTGCCCTTATGCTGCGAGAGGCAGAGAGCAACTCGGCAGACGCAGTGCAGAGGGAAAGGACACCGTATCCGTGGGAGCGTGACGCTGCTTAGGCGGGCAAAGCAGAAAGGTGCCGCCCGGCACTGGCTTTGACTTCCTGAGCTTCCTTGCTAGGACAGCAGCTGCCGAAAGCTGGCAAATAGGCTGCCAGAGTGCAGAATGTAGGCGGTGCGGCACACCTGCTTGCCGAAAGCCAGTATCAGCGAGACAGCGTGCTAGGCTCTGTTTCGCAGCTCCTTGGAGAACACGCACTGGAAGAATGCCCTCTCTGTTCCGCAAAAGCTCTGCCACAGTGAAGGTGGAAGAAGCAGCCTGTGGCCACGGGCAGAGCTGGTCAACGGCTGCGCCTAACTTTCCCAAGCTGCGAGAGCATTCTCAGCCGAGTTCTGCTTTGACAGAGCTATTGCTGAACTTTTGCAGTCCCGGAAGCTGCTGAAACCAAGGCTGTGTTCTGCCTCTTCATTCTTGGCTTTCTGTGCTCCAGCGAGTTGTGAAGCTCGGACACGGCATTCAGCTTTGCCGCCTCTCTGCACGGAAAGCACTAGACAGAACTAGTGTGCTTCGTGCATGCTCTCTCCTCGCTTTTCTGGTCACTGCTCTGCTTTTTGCTTGGCAGCGTTCAAAGGGTCCACGCCATACCTCTTGCACAGCGAGAGGTGGCCGGCGAGGAATACTTGCTGGCTTAAGTCGTTCCATGCTCAAGGCATTCATCAGAGCAACACAATGTGGGAAAAGAGGAGGGAACATTGCAGGACAAATTTCTATGCTGGAACATTCTTGTCTGCGAGACAGCTCTCCGCAGCGCTAGTATTTGGCCAGGCTGAAATCAGCGCCGCGGTAAGCCAATCTGACAAGCGGAGTGCAACGAGCGCGGCGATATGGGGCCACTTGGCAGGTGGCCGAAGAAAGACGGCTGCCCCGTGAATGTGGTGCCAGAAGGCAAGTTTCAGCAGGGCGTTCCGGGCGAGCTTAATGTGTAGCCGCAGTTGTTCTAGGCGAGTTGTAGCCGAGTAGCTTTCCGTCTCCATTCACGAGACAAGAAAGGCAGAACGCAAGGGCGCACAGGGTTGAGAAGAAAAGTGCGCGTAGCGAGCTCGTTGCGGCAGAAGCGAAAGCCAGGAGCAGCGTGCTCGGTGCGAGAAATAGACAGCGCTTCGCCTCCTTGGGTAGGAAAGCGCAGCTGGTCACGAAGGGCAGCCAGCGAAGCTTCAGAACAGCAGGCTGTTCTGCTCAGCGTACGAGCCTGAAGTGAGTGGCAAGGGCTAAGGGGACAGTTCCAAGGCATCTAGCTTTCCTGCTAGCAATGCCATTTCTACCCTGCTGTGGAAAACATTCTCCTTTGCCCTTATGCTCCGAGAGGTAGAGAGCAACTCGGCAGACGCAGTGCAGAGGGAAAGGACACCGTATCCGTGGGAGCGTGACGCCGCTTAGGTGGGCAAAGCAGAAAGGTGCCGCCCGGCACTGGCTTTGACTTCCTGAGCTTCCTTGCTAGGACAGCAGCTGCCGAAAGCTGGCAACTAGGCTGCCAGAGTGCAGAATGTCGGCGGTGCGGCACGCCTGCTTGCCGAAAGCCAGTATCAGCGAGACAGCATGCTAGGCTCTGTTTCACAGCTCCTTGGAGAACACGCACTGGAAGAATGCCCTCTATGTTCCGCAAAAGCTCTGCCACAGTGAAGGTGGATGAAGCAGCCTGTGGCCACGGGCAGAGCTGGTCAACGGCTGCGCCTAACTTTCCCAAGCTGCGAGAGCATTCTCAGCCGAGTTCTGCTTTGACAGAGCTATTGCTGAACTTTTGCAGTCCCGGAAGCTGCTGAAACCAAGGCTGTGTTCTGTCTCTTCATTCTTGGCTTTCTGTGCTCCAGCGAGTTGTGAAGCTCGGACACGGCATTCAGCTTTGCCGCCTCTCTGCACGGAAAGCACTAGACAGAACTAGTGTGCTTCGTGCATGCTCTCTCCTCGCTTTTCTGGTCACTGCTCTGCTTTTTGCTTGGCAGCGTTCAAAGGGTCCACGGCATACATCTTGCACAGCGAGAGCTGGCCGGCGAGGAATACTTGCTGGCTTAAGTCGTTCCATGCTCAAGGCATTCATCAGAGCAACACAATGTGGGAAAAGAGGAGGGAACATTGCAGGACAAATTTCTATGCTGGAACATTCTTGTCTGCGAGACAGCTCTCCGCAGCGCTAGTATTTGGCCAGGCTGAAATCAGCGCCGCGGTAAGCCAATCTGACAAGCGGAGTGCAACGAGCGCGGCGATATGGGGCCACTTGGCAGGTGGCCGAAGAAAGACGGCTGCCCCGTGAATGTGGTGCCAGAAGGCATGTTTCAGCAGGGCGTTCCGGGCGAGCTTAATGTGTAGCCGCAGTTGTTCTAGGCGAGTTGTAGCCGAGTAGCTTTCCGTCTCCATTCACGAGACAAGAAAGGCAGAACGCAAGGGCGCACAGGGTTGAGAAGAAAAGTGCGCGTAGCGAGCTCGTTGCGGCAGAAGCGAAAGCCAGGAGCAGCGTGCTCGGTGCGAGAAGTAGACGGCGCTTCGCCTCCTTGGGTAGGAAAGTGCAGCTGGTCACGAAGGGCAGCCAGCGAAGCTTCAGAACAGCAGGCTGTTCTGCTCAGCGTATGAGCCTGAAGTGAGTGGCAAGGGCTAAGGGAACAGTTCCAAGGCATCTAGCTTTCCTGCTAGCAATGCCATTTCTACCCTGCTGTGGAAAACATTCTCCTTTGCCCTTATGCTCCGAGAGGCAGAGAGCAACTCGGCAGACGCAGTGCAGAGGGAAAGGACACCGTATCCGTGGGAGCGTGACGCCGCTTAGGCGGGCAAAGCAGAAAGGTGCCGCCCGGCACTGGCTTTGACTTCCTGAGCTTCCTTGCTAGGACAGCAGCTGCCGAAAGCTGGCAAATAGGCTGCCAGAGTGCAGAATGTAGGCGGTGCGGCACACCTGCTTGCCGAAAGCCAGTATCAGCGAGACAGCGTGCTAGGCTCTGTTTCGCAGCTCCTTGGAGAACACGCACTGGAAGAATGCCCTCTCTGTTCCGCAAAAGCTCTGCCACAGTGAAGGTGGAAGAAGCAGCCTGTGGCCACGGGCAGAGCTGGTCAACGGCTGTGCCTAACTTTCCCAAGCTGCGAGAGCATTCTCAGCCGAGTTCTGCTTTGACAGAGCTATTGCTGAACTTTTGCAGTCCCGGAAGCTGCTGAAACCAAGGCTGTGTTCTGCCTCTTCATTCTTGGCTTTCTGTGCTCCAGCGAGTTGTGAAGCTCGGACACGGCATTCAGCTTTGCCGCCTCTCTGCACGGAAAGCACTAGACAGAACTAGTGTGCTTCGTGCATGCTCTCTCCTCGCTTTTCTGGTCACTGCTCTGCTTTTTGCTTGGCAGCGTTCAAAGGGTCCACGCCATACATCTTGCACAGCGAGAGGTGGCCGGCGAGGAATACTTGCTGGCTTAAGTCGTTCCATGCTCAAGGCATTCATCAGAGCAACACAATGTGGGAAAAGAGGAGGGAACATTGCAGGACAAATTTCTATGCTGGAACATTCTTGTCTGCGAGACAGCTCTCCGCAGCGCTAGTATTTGGCCAGGCTGAAATCAGCGCCGCGGTAAGCCAATCTGACAAGCGGAGTGCAACGAGCGCGGCGATATGGGGCCACTTGGCAGGTGGCCGAAGAAAGACGGCTGCCCCGTGAATGTGGTGCCAGAAGGCAAGTTTCAGCAGGGCGTTCCGGGCGAGCTTAATGTGTAGCCGCAGTTGTTCTAGGCGAGTTGTAGCCGAGTAGCTTTCCGTCTCCATTCACGAGACAAGAAAGGCAGAACGCAAGGGCGCACAGGGTTGAGAAGAAAAGTGCGCGTAGCGAGCTCGTTGCGGCAGAAGCGAAAGCCAGGAGCAGCGTGCTCGGTGCGAGAAATAGACAGCGCTTCGCCTCCTTGGGTAGGAAAGCGCAGCTGGTCACGAAGGGCAGCCAGCGAAGCTTCAGAACAGCAGGCTGTTCTGCTCAGCGTACGAGCCTGAAGTGAGTGGCAAGGGCTAAGGGGACAGTTCCAAGGCATCTAGCTTTCCTGCTAGCAATGCCATTTCTACCCTGCTGTGGAAAACATTGTCCTTTGCCCTTATGCTCCGAGAGGTAGAGAGCAACTCGGCAGACGCAGTGCAGAGGGAAAGGACACCGTATCCATGGGAGCGTGACGCCGCTTAGGTGGGCAAAGCAGAAAGGTGCCGCCCGGCACTGGCTTTGACTTCCTGAGCTTCCTTGCTAGGACAGCAGCTGCCGAAAGCTGGCAACTAGGCTGCCAGAGTGCAGAATGTAGGCGGTGCGGCACGCCTGCTTGCCGAAAGCCAGTATCAGCGAGACAGCATGCTAGGCTCTGTTTCACAGCTCCTTGGAGAACACGCACTGGAAGAATGCCCTCTATGTTCCGCAAAAGCTCTGCCACAGTGAAGGTGGATGAAGCAGCCTGTGGCCACGGGCAGAGCTGGTCAACGGCTGCGCCTAACTTTCCCAAGCTGCGAGAGCATTCTCAGCCGAGTTCTGCTTTGACAGAGCTATTGCTGAACTTTTGCAGTCCCGGAAGCTGCTGAAACCAAGGCTGTGTTCTGTCTCTTCATTCTTGGCTTTCTGTGCTCCAGCGAGTTGTGAAGCTCGGACACGGCATTCAGCTTTGCCGCCTCTCTGCACGGAAAGCACTAGACAGAACTAGTGTGCTTCGTGCATGCTCTCTCCTCGCTTTTCTGGTCACTGCTCTGCTTTTTGCTTGGCAGCGTTCAAAGGGTCCACGGCATACATCTTGCACAGCGAGAGCTGGCCGGCGAGGAATACTTGCTGGCTTAAGTCGTTCCATGCTCAAGGCATTCATCAGAGCAACACAATGTGGGAAAAGAGGAGGGAACATTGCAGGACAAATTTCTATGCTGGAACATTCTTGTCTGCGAGACAGCTCTCCGCAGCGCTAGTATTTGGCCAGGCTGAAATCAGCGCCGCGGTAAGCCAATCTGACAAGCGGAGTGCAACGAGCGCGGCGATATGGGGCCACTTGGCAGGTGGCCGAAGAAAGACGGCTGCCCCGTGAATGTGGTGCCAGAAGGCATGTTTCAGCAGGGCGTTCCGGGCGAGCTTAATGTGTAGCCGCAGTTGTTCTAGGCGAGTTGTAGCCGAGTAGCTTTCCGTCTCCATTCACGAGACAAGAAAGGCAGAACACAAGGGCGCACAGGGTTGAGAAGAAAAGTGCGCGTAGCGAGCTCGTTGCGGCAGAAGCGAAAGCCAGGAGCAGCGTGCTCGGTGCGAGAAGTAGACGGCGCTTCGCCTCCTTGGGTAGGAAAGTGCAGCTGGTCACGAAGGGCAGCCAGCGAAGCTTCAGAACAGCAGGCTGTTCTGCTCAGCGTACGAGCCTGAAGTGAGTGGCAAGGGCTAAGGGGACAGTTCCAAGGCATCTAGCTTTCCTGCTAGCAATGCCATTTCTACCCTGCTGTGGAAAACATTCTCCTTTGCCCTTATGCTGCGAGAGGCAGAGAGCAACTCGGCAGACGCAGTGCAGAGGGAAAGGACACCGTATCCGTGGGAGCGTGACGCTGCTTAGGCGGGCAAAGCAGAAAGGTGCCGCCCGGCACTGGCTTTGACTTCCTGAGCTTCCTTGCTAGGACAGCAGCTGCCGAAAGCTGGCAAATAGGCTGCCAGAGTGCAGAATGTAGGCGGTGCGGCACACCTGCTTGCCGAAAGCCAGTATCAGCGAGACAGCGTGCTAGGCTCTGTTTCGCAGCTCCTTGGAGAACACGCACTGGAAGAATGCCCTCTCTGTTCCGCAAAAGCTCTGCCACAGTGAAGGTGGAAGAAGCAGCCTGTGGCCACGGGCAGAGCTGGTCAACGGCTGCGCCTAACTTTCCCAAGCTGCGAGAGCATTCTCAGCCGAGTTCTGCTTTGACAGAGCTATTGCTGAACTTTTGCAGTCCCGGAAGCTGCTGAAACCAAGGCTGTGTTCTGCCTCTTCATTCTTGGCTTTCTGTGCTCCAGCGAGTTGTGAAGCTCGGACACGGCATTCAGCTTTGCCGCCTCTCTGCACGAAAAGCACTAGACAGAACTAGTGTGCTTCGTGCATGCTCTCTCCTCGCTTTTCTGGTCACTGCTCTGCTTTTTGCTTGGCAGCGTTCAAAGGGTCCACGCCATACATCTTGCACAGCGAGAGGTGGCCGGCGAGGAATACTTGCTGGCTTAAGTCGTTCCATGCTCAAGGCATTCATCAGAGCAACACAATGTGGGAAAAGAGGAGGGAACATTGCAGGACAAATTTCTATGCTGGAACATTCTTGTCTGCGAGACAGCTCTCCGCAGCGCTAGTATTTGGCCAGGCTGAAATCAGCGCCGCGGTAAGCCAATCTGACAAGCGGAGTGCAACGAGCGCGGCGATATGGGGCCACTTGGCAGGTGGCCGAAGAAAGACGGCTGCCCCGTGAATGTGGTGCCAGAAGGCAAGTTTCAGCAGGGCGTTCCGGGCGAGCTTAATGTGTAGCCGCAGTTGTTCTAGGCGAGTTGTAGCCGAGTAGCTTTCCGTCTCCATTCACGAGACAAGAAAGGCAGAACGCAAGGGCGCACAGGGTTGAGAAGAAAAGTGCGCGTAGCGAGCTCGTTGCGGCAGAAGCGAAAGCCAGGAGCAGCGTGCTCGGTGCGAGAAATAGACGGCGCTTCGCCTCCTTGGGTAGGAAAGCGCAGCTGGTCACGAAGGGCAGCCAGCGAAGCTTCAGAACAGCAGGCTGTTCTGCTCAGCGTACGAGCCTGAAGTGAGTGGCAAGGGCTAAGGGGACAGTTCCAAGGCATCTAGCTTTCCTGCTAGCAATGCCATTTCTACCCTGCTGTGGAAAACATTGTCCTTTGCCCTTATGCTCCGAGAGGCAGAGAGCAACTCGGCAGACGCAGTGCAGAGGGAAAGGACACCGTATCCGTGGGAGCGTGACGCCGCTTAGGTGGGCAAAGCAGAAAGGTGCCGCCCGGCACTGGCTTTGACTTCCTGAGCTTCCTTGCTAGGACAGCAGCTGCCGAAAGCTGGCAACTAGGCTGCCAGAGTGCAGAATGTAGGCGGTGCGGCACGCCTGCTTGCCGAAAGCCAGTATCAGCGAGACAGCATGCTAGGCTCTGTTTCACAGCTCCTTGGAGAACACGCACTGGAAGAATGCCCTCTATGTTCCGCAAAAGCTCTGCCACAGTGAAGGTGGAAGAAGCAGCCTGTGGCCACGGGCAGAGCTGGTCAACAGCTGCGCCTAACTTTCCCAAGCTGCGAGAGCATTCTCAGCCGAGTTCTGCTTTGACAGAGCTATTGCTGAACTTTTGCAGTCCCGGAAGCTGCTGAAACCAAGGCTGTGTTCTGCCTCTTCATTCTTGGCTTTCTGTGCTCCAGCGAGTTGTGAAGCTCGGACACGGCATTCAGCTTTGCCGCCTCTCTGCACGGAAAGCACTAGACAGAACTAGTGTGCTTCGTGCATGCTCTCTCCTCGCTTTTCTGGTCACTGCTCTGCTTTTTGCTTGGCAGCGTTCAAAGGGTCCACGCCATACCTCTTGCACAGCGAGAGGTGGCCGGCGAGGAATACTTGCTGGCTTAAGTCGTTCCATGCTCAAGGCATTCATCAGAGCAACACAATGTGGGAAAAGAGGAGGGAACATTGCAGGACAAATTTCTATGCTGGAACATTCTTGTCTGCGAGACAGCTCTCCGCAGCGCTAGTATTTGGCCAGGCTGAAATCAGCGCCGCGGTAAGCCAATCTGACAAGCGGAGTGCAACGAGCGCGGCGATATGGGGCCACTTGGCAGGTGGCCGAAGAAAGACGGCTGCCCCGTGAATGTGGTGCCAGAAGGCATGTTTCAGCAGGGCGTTCCGGGCGAGCTTAATGTGTAGCCGCAGTTGTTCTAGGCGAGTTGTAGCCGAGAAGCTTTCCGTCTCCATTCACGAGACAAGAAAGGCAGAACGCAAGGGCGCACAGGGTTGAGAAGAAAAGTGCGCGTAGCGAGCTCGTTGCGGCAGAAGCGAAAGCCAGGAGCAGCGTGCTCGGTGCGAGAAGTAGACGGAGCTTCCCCTTCTTGGGTAGGAAAGCGCAGCTGGTCACGAAGGGCAGCCAGCGAAGCTTCAGAACAGCAGGCTGTTCTGCTCAGCGTACGAGCCTGAAGTGAGTGGCAAGGGCTAAGGGGACAGTTCCAAGGCATCTAGCTTTCCTGCTAGCAATGCCATTTCTACCCTGCTGTGGAAAACATTGTCCTTTGCCCTTATGCTCCGAGAGGCAGAGAGCAACACGGCAGACGCAGTGCAGAGGGAAAGGACACCGTATCCGTGGGACCGTGACGCCGCTTAGGCGGGCAAAGCAGAAAGGTGCCGCCCGGCACTGGCTTTGACTTCCTGAGCTTCCTTGCTAGGACAGCAGCTGCTGAAAGCTGGCAACTAGGCTGCCAGAGTGCAGAATGTAGGCGGTGCGGCACGCCTGCTTGCCGAAAGCCAGTATCAGCGAGACAGCGTGCTAGGCTCTGTTTCACAGCTCCTTGGAGAACACGCACTGGAAGAATGCCCTCTCTGTTCCGCAAAAGCTCTGCCACAGTGAAGGTGGAAGAAGCAGCCTGTGGCCACGGGCAGAGCTGGTCAACGGCTGCGCCTAACTTTCCCAAGCTGCGAGAGCATTCTCAGCCGAGTTCTGCTTTGACAGAGCTATTGCTGAACTTTTGCAGTCCCGGAAGCTGCTGAAACCAAGGCTGTGTTCTGCCTCTTCATTCTTGCCTTCCAGTGCTCCAGCGAGTTGTGAAGCTCGGACACGGCATTCAGCTTTGCCGCCTCTCTGCACGGAAAGCACTAGACAGAACTAGTGTGCTTCGTGCATGCTCTCTCCTCGCTTTTCTGGTCACTGCTCTGCTTTTTGCTTGGCAGCGTTCAAAGGGTCCACGGCATACATCTTGCACAGCGAGAGCTGGCCGGCGAGGAATACTTGCTGGCTTAAGTCGTTCCATGCTCAAGGCATTCATCAGAGCAACACAATGTGGGAAAAGAGGAGGGAACATTGCAGGACAAATTTCTATGCTGGAACATTCTTGTCTGCGAGACAGCTCTCCGCAGCGCTAGTATTTGGCCAGGCTGAAATCAGCGCCGCGGTAAGCCAATCTGACAAGCGGAGTGCAACGAGCGCGGCGATATGGGGCCACTTGGCAGGTGGCCGAAGCAAGACGGCTGCCCCGTGAATGTGGTGCCAGAAGGCAAGTTTCAGCAGGGCGTTCCGGGCGAGCTTAATGTGTAGCCGCAGTTGTTCTAGGCGAGTTGTAGCCGAGAAGCTTTCCGTCTCCATTCACGAGACAAGAAAGGCAGAACGCAAGGGCGCACAGGGTTGAGAAGAAAAGTGCGCGTAGCGAGCTCGTTGCGGCAGAAGCGAAAGCCAGGAGCAGCGTGCTCGGTGCGAGAAGTAGACGGAGCTTCGCCTCCTTGGGTAGGAAAGCGCAGCTGGTCACGAAGGGCAGCCAGCGAAGCTTCAGAACAGCAGGCTGTTCTGCTCAGCGTACGAGCCTGAAGTGAGTGGCAAGGGCTAAGGGGACAGTTCCAAGGCATCCAGATTTCCTGCTAGCAATGCCATTTCTACCCTGCTGTGGAAAACATTCTCCTTTGCCCTTATGCTCCGAGAGGCAGAGAGCAACACGGCAGACGCAGTGCAGAGGGAAAGGACACCGTATCCGTGGGAGCGTGACGCCGCTTAGGCGGGCAAAGCAGAAAGGTGCCGCCCGGCACTGGCTTTGACTTCCTGAGCTTCCTTGCTAGGACAGCAGCTGCCGAAAGCTGGCAACTAGGCTGCCAGAGTGCAGAATATAGGCGGTGCGGCATGCCTGCTTGCCGAAAGCCAGTATCAGCGAGACAGCGTGCTAGGCTCTGTTTCACAGCTCCTTGGAGAACACGCACTGGAAGAATGCCCTCTCTGTTCCGCAAAAGCTCTGCCACAGTGAAGGTGGAAGAAGCAGCCTGTGGCCACGGGCAGAGCTGGTCAACGGCTGCGCCTAACTTTCCCAAGCTGCGAGAGCATTCTCAGCCGAGTTCTGCTTTGACAGAGCTATTGCTGAACTTTTGCAGTCCCGGAAGCTGCTGAAACCAAGGCTGTGTTCTGCCTCTTCATTCTTGGCTTTCTGTGCTCCAGCGAGTTGTGAAGCTCGGACACGGCATTCAGCTTTGCCGCCTCTCTGCACGGAAAGCACTAGACAGAACTAGTGTGCTTCGTGCATGCTCTCTCCTCGCTTTTCTGGTCACTGATCTGCTTTTTGCTTGGCAGCGTTCAAAGGGTCCACGGCATACATCTTGCACAGCGAGAGGTGGCCGGCGAGGAATACTTGCTGGCTTAAGTCGTTCCATGCTCAAGGCATTCATCAGAGCAACACAATGTGGGAAAAGAGGAGGGAACATTGCAGGACAAATTTCTATGCTGGAACATTCTTGTCTGCGAGACAGCTCTCCGCAGCGCTAGTATTTGGCCAGGCTGAAATCAGCGCCGCGGTAAGCCAATCTGACAAGCGGAGTGCAACGAGCGCGGCGATATGGGGCCACTTGGCAGGTGGCCGAAGAAAGACGGCTGCCCCGTGAATGTGGTGCCAGAAGGCAAGTTTCAGCAGGGCGTTCCGGGCGAGCTTAATGTGTAGCCGCAGTTGTTCTAGGCGAGTTGTAGCCGAGTAGCTTTCCGTCTCCATTCACGAGACAAGAAAGGCAGAACGCAAGGGCGCACAGGGTTGAGAAGAAAAGTGCGCGTAGCGAGCTCGTTGCGGCAGAAGTGAAAGCCAGGAGCAGCGTGCTCGGTGCGAGAAATAGACGGCGCTTCGCCTCCTTGGGTAGGAAAGCGCAGCTGGTCACGAAGGGCAGCCAGCGAAGCTTCAGAACAGCAGGCTGTTCTGCTCAGCGTACGAGCCTGCAGTGAGTGGCAAGGGCTAAGGGGACAGTTCCAAGGCATCTAGCTTTCCTGCTAGCAATGCCATTTCTACCCTGCTGTGGAAAACATTGTCCTTTGCCCTTATGCTGCGAGAGGCAGAGAGCAACTCGGCAGACGCAGTGCAGAGGGAAAGGACACCGTATCCGTGGGAGCGTGACGCCGCTTAGGTGGGCAAAGCAGAAAGGTGCCGCCCGGCACTGGCTTTGACTTCCTGAGCTTCCTTGCTAGGACAGCAGCTGCCGAAAGCTGGCAACTAGGCTGCCAGAGTGCAGAATGTAGGCGGTGCGGCACGCCTGCTTGCCGAAAGCCAGTATCAGCGAGACAGCATGCTAGGCTCTGTTTCACAGCTCCTTGGAGAACACGCACTGGAAGAATGCCCTCTATGTTCCGCAAAAGCTCTGCCACAGTGAAGGTGGAAGAAGCAGCCTGTGGCCACGGGCAGAGCTGGTCAACGGCTGCGCCTAACTTTCCCAAGCTGCGAGAGCATTCTCAGCCGAGTTCTGCTTTGACAGAGCTATTGCTGAACTTTTGCAGTCCCGGAAGCTGCTGAAACCAAGGCTGTGTTCTGCCTCTTCATTCTTGCCTTCCAGTGCTCCAGCGAGTTGTGAAGCTCGGACACGGCATTCAGCTTTGCCGCCTCTCTGCACGGAAAGCACTAGACAGAACTAGTGTGCTTCGTGCATGCTCTCTCCTCGCTTTTCTGGTCACTGCTCTGCTTTTTGCTTGGCAGCGTTCAAAGGGTCCACGGCATACATCTTGCACAGCGAGAGCTGGCCGGCGAGGAATACTTGCTGGCTTAAGTCGTTCCATGCTCAAGGCATTCATCAGAGCAACACAATGTGGGAAAAGAGGAGGGAACATTGCAGGACAAATTTCTATGCTGGAACATTCTTGTCTGCGAGACAGCTCTCCGCAGCGCTAGTATTTGGCCAGGCTGAAATCAGCGCCGCGGTAAGCCAATCTGACAAGCGGAGTGCAACGAGCGCGGCGATATGGGGCCACTTGGCAGGTGGCCGAAGAAAGACGGCTGCCCCGTGAATGTGGTGCCAGAAGGCAAGTTTCAGCAGGGCGTTCCGGGCGAGCTTAATGTGTAGCCGCAGTTGTTCTAGGCGAGTTGTAGCCGAGAAGCTTTCCGTCTCCATTCACGAGACAAGAAAGGCAGAACGCAAGGGCGCACAGGGTTGAGAAGAAAAGTGCGCGTAGCGAGCTCGTTGCGGCAGAAGCGAAAGCCAGGAGCAGCGTGCTCGGTGCGAGAAGTAGACGGAGCTTCGCCTCCTTGGGTAGGAAAGCGCAGCTGGTCACGAAGGGCAGCCAGCGAAGCTTCAGAACAGCAGGCTGTTCTGCTCAGCGTACGAGCCTGAAGTGAGTGGCAAGGGCTAAGGGGACAGTTCCAAGGCATCTAGCTTTCCTGCTAGCAATGCCATTTCTACCCTGCTGTGGAAAACATTCTCCTTTGCCCTTATGCTCCGAGAGGCAGAGAGCAACACGGCAGACGCAGTGCAGAGGGAATGGACACCGTATCCGTGGGAGCGTGACGCCGCTTAGGCGGGCAAAGCAGAAAGGTGCCGCCCGGCACTGGCTTTGACTTCCTGAGCTTCCTTGCTAGGACAGCAGCTGCCGAAAGCTGGCAACTAGGCTGCCAGAGTGCAGAATATAGGCGGTGCGGCATGCCTGCTTGCCGAAAGCCAGTATCAGCGAGACAGCGTGCTAGGCTCTGTTTCACAGCTCCTTGGAGAACACGCACTGGAAGAATGCCCTCTCTGTTCCGCAAAAGCTCTGCCACAGTGAAGGTGGAAGAAGCAGCCTGTGGCCACGGGCAGAGCTGGTCAACGGCTGCGCCTAACTTTCCCAAGCTGCGAGAGCATTCTCAGCCGAGTTCTGCTTTGACAGAGCTATTGCTGAACTTTTGCAGTCCCGGAAGCTGCTGAAACCAAGGCTGTGTTCTGCCTCTTCATTCTTGGCTTTCTGTGCTCCAGCGAGTTGTGAAGCTCGGACACGGCATTCAGCTTTGCCGCCTCTCTGCACGGAAAGCACTAGACAGAACTAGTGTGCTTCGTGCATGCTCTCTCCTCGCTTTTCTGGTCACTGCTCTGCTTTTTGCTTGGCAGCGTTCAAAGGGTCCACGGCATACATCTTGCACAGCGAGAGGTGGCCGGCGAGGAATACTTGCTGGCTTAAGTCGTTCCATGCTCAAGGCATTCATCAGAGCAACACAATGTGGGAAAAGAGGAGGGAACATTGCAGGACAAATTTCTATGCTGGAACATTCTTGTCTGCGAGACAGCTCTCCGCAGCGCTAGTATTTGGCCAGGCTGAAATCAGCGCCGCGGTAAGCCAATCTGACAAGCGGAGTGCAACGAGCGCGGCGATATGGGGCCACTTGGCAGGTGGCCGAAGAAAGACGGCTGCCCCGTGAATGTGGTGCCAGAAGGCAAGTTTCAGCAGGGCGTTCCGGGCGAGCTTAATGTGTAGCCGCAGTTGTTCTAGGCGAGTTGTAGCCGAGAAGCTTTCCGTCTCCATTCACGAGACAAGAAAGGCAGAACGCAAGGGCGCACAGGGTTGAGAAGAAAAGTGCGCGTAGCGAGCTCGTTGCGGCAGAAGCGAAAGCCAGGAGCAGCGTGCTCGGTGCGAGAAGTAGACGGAGCTTCGCCTCCTTGGGTAGGAAAGCGCAGCTGGTCACGAAGGGCAGCCAGCGAAGCTTCAGAACAGCAGGCTGTTCTGCTCAGCGTACGAGCCTGAAGTGAGTGGCAAGGGCTAAGGGGACAGTTCCAAGGCATCTAGCTTTCCTGCTAGCAATGCCATTTCTACCCTGCTGTGGAAAACATTGTCCTTTGCCCTTATGCTCCGAGAGGCAGAGAGCAACTTGGCAGACGCAGTGCAGAGGGAAAGGACACCGTATCCGTGGGAGCGTGACGCCGCTTAGGCGGGCAAAGCAGAAAGGTGCCGCCCGGCACTGGCTTTGACTTCCTGAGCTTCCTTGCTAGGACAGCAGCTGCCGAAAGCTGGCAACTAGGCTGCCAGAGTGCAGAATGTAGGCGGTGCGGCACGCCTGCTTGCCGAAAGCCAGTATCAGCGAGACAGCGTGCTAGGCTCTGTTTCACAGCTCCTTGGAGAACACGCACTGGAAGAATGCCCTCTCTGTTCCGCAAAATCTCTGCCACAGTGAAGGTGGAAGAAGCAGCCTGTGGCCACGGGCAGAGCTGGTCAACGGCTGCACCTAACTTTCCCAAGCTGCGAGAGCATTCTCAGCCGAGTTCTGCTTTGACAGAGCTATTGCTGAACTTTTGCAGTCCCGGAAGCTGCTGAAACCAAGGCTGTGTTCTGCCTCTTCATTCATGCCTTCCAGTGCTCCAGCGAGTTGTGAAGCTCGGACACGGCATTCAGCTTTGCCGCCTCTCTGCACGGAAAGCACTAGACAGAACTAGTGTGCTTCGTGCATGCTCTCTCCTCGCTTTTATGGTCACTGCTCTGCTTTTTGCTTGGCAGCGTTCAAAGGGTCCACGGCATACATCTTGCACAGCGAGAGGTGGCCGGCGAGGAATACTTGCTGGCTTAAGTCGTTCCATGCTCAAGGCATTCATCAGAGCAACACAATGTGGGAAAAGAGGAGGGAACATTGCAGGACAAATTTCTATGCTGGAACATTATTGTCTGCGAGACAGCTCTCCGCAGCGCTAGTATTTGGCCAGGCTGAAATCAGCGCCGCGGTAAGCCAGTCTGACAAGCGGAGTGCAACGAGCTCGGCGATATGGGGCCACTTGGCAGGTGGCCGAAGAAAGACGGCTGCCCCGTGAATGTGGTGCCAGAAGGCAAGTTTCAGCAGGGCGTTCCGGGCGAGCTTAATGTGTAGCCGCAGTTGTTCTAGGCGAGTTGTAGCCGAGAAGCTTTCCGTCTCCATTCACGAGACAAGAAAGGCAGAACGCAAGGGCGCACAGGGTTGAGAAGAAAAGTGCGCGTAGCGAGCTCGTTGCGGCAGAAGCGAAAGCCAGGAGCAGCGTGCTCGGTGCGAGAAGTAGACGGAGCTTCGCCTCCTTGGGTAGGAAAGCGCAGCTGGTCACGAAGGGCAGCCAGCGAAGCTTCAGAACAGCAGGCTGTTCTGCTCAGCGTACGAGCCTGAAGTGAGTGGCAAGGGCTAAGGGGACAGTTCCAAGGCATCTAGCTTTCCTGCTAGCAATGCCATTTCTACCCTGCTGTGGAAAACATTGTCCTTTGCCCTTATGCTCCGAGAGGCAGAGAGCAACTCGGCAGACGCAGTGCAGAGGGAAAGGACACCGTATCCGTGGGAGCGTGACGCCGCTTAGGCGGGCAAAGCAGAAAGGTGCCGCCCGGCACTGGCTTTGACTTCCTGAGCTTCCTTGCTAGGACAGCAGCTGCCGAAAGCTGGCAACTAGGCTGCCAGAGTGCAGAATGTAGGCGGTGCGGCACGCCTGCTTGCCGAAAGCCAGTATCAGCGAGACAGCGTGCTAGGCTCTGTTTCACAGCTCCTTGGAGAACACGCACTGGAAGAATGCCCTCTCTGTTCCGCAAAATCTCTGCCACAGTGAAGGTGGAAGAAGCAGCCTGTGGCCACGGGCAGAGCTGGTCAACAGCTGCGCCTAACTTTCCCAAGCTGCGAGAGCATTCTCAGCCGAGTTCTGCTTTGACAGAGCTATTGCTGAACTTTTGCAGTCCCGGAAGCTGCTGAAACCAAGGCTGTGTTCTGCCTCTTCATTCTTGGCTTTCTGTGCACCAGCGAGTTGTGAAGCTCGGACACGGCATTCAGCTTTGCCGCCTCTCTGCACGGAAAGCACTAGACAGAACTAGTGTGCTTCGTGCATGCTCTCTCCTCGCTTTTATGGTCACTGCTCTGCTTTTTGCTTGGCAGCGTTCAAAGGGTCCACGGCATACATCTTGCACAGCGAGAGGTGGCCGGCAAGGAATACTTGCTGGCTTAAGTCGTTCCATGCTCAGGGCATTCATCAGAGCAACACAATGTGGGAAAAGAGGAGGGAACATTGCAGGACAAATTTCTATGCTGGAACATTCTTGTCTGCGAGACAGCTCTCCGCAGCGCTAGTATTTGGCCAGGCTGAAATCAGCGCCGCGGTAAGCCAATCTGACAAGCGGAGTGCAACGAGCGCGGCGATATGGGGCCACTTGGCAGGTGGCCGAAGAAAGACGGCTGCCCCGTGAATGTGGTGCCAGAAGGCAAGTTTCAGCAGGGCGTTCCGGGCGAGCTTAATGTGTAGCCGCAGTTGTTCTAGGCGAGTTGTAGCCGAGAAGCTTTCCGTCTCCATTCACGAGACAAGAAAGGCAGAACGCAAGGGCGCACAGGGTTGAGAAGAAAAGTGCGCGTAGCGAGCTTGTTGCGGCAGAAGCGAAAGCCAGGAGCAGCGTGCTCGGTGCGTGAAGTAGACGGCGCTTCGCCTCCTTGGGTAGGAAAGCGCAGCTGGTCACGAAGGGCAGCCAGCAAAGCTTCAGAACAGCAGGCTGTTCTGCTCAGCGTACGAGCCTGAAGTGAGTGGCAAGGGCTAAGGGGACAGTTCCAAGGCATCTAGCTTTCCTGCTAGCAATGCCATTTCTACCCTGCTGTGGAAAACATTGTCCTTTGCCCTTATGCTCCGAGAGGCAGAGAGCAACTTGGCAGACGCAGTGCAGAGGGAAAGGACACCGTATCCGTGGGAGCGTGACGCCGCTTAGGCGGGCAAAGCAGAAAGGTGCCGCCCGGCACTGGCTTTGACTTCCTGAGCTTCCTTGCTAGGACAGCAGCTGCCGAAAGATGGCAACTAGGCTGCCAGAGTGCATAATGTAGGCGGTGCGGCACGCCTGCTTGCCGAAAGCCAGTATCAGCGAGACAGCGTGCTAGGCTCTGTTTCACAGCTCCTTGGAGAACACGCACTGGAAGAATGCCCTCTCTGTTCCGCAAAAGCTCTGCCACAGTGAAGGTGGAAGAAGCAGCCTGTGGCCACGGGCAGAGCTGGTCAACGGCTGCGCCTAACTTTCCCAAGCTGCGAGAGCATTCTCAGCCGAGTTCTGCTTTGACAGAGCTATTGCTGAACTTTTGCAGTCCCGGAAGCTGCTGAAACCAAGGCTGTGTTCTGCCTCTTCATTCTTGGCTTTCTGTGCTCCAGCGAGTTGTGAAGCTCGGACACGGCATTCAGCTTTGCCGCCTCTCTGCACGGAAAGCACTAGACAGAACTAGTGTGCTTCGTGCATGCTCTCTCCTCGCTTTTCTGGTCACTGCTCTGCTTTTTGCTTGGCAGCGTTCAAAGGGTCCACGGCATACATCTTGCACAGCGAGAGGTGGCCGGCGAGGAATACTTGCTGGCTTAAGTCGTTCCATGCTCAAGGCATTCATCAGAGCAACACAATGTGGGAAAAGAGGAGGGAACATTGCAGGACAAATTTCTATGCTGGAACATTCTTGTCTGCGAGACAGCTCTCCGCAGCGCTAGTATTTGGCCAGGCTGAAATCAGCGCCGCGGTAAGCCAGTCTGACAAGCGGAGTGCAACGAGCTCGGCGATATGGGGCCACTTGGCAGGTGGCCGAAGAAAGACGGCTGCCCCGTGAATGTGGTGCCAGAAGGCAAGTTTCAGCAGGGCGTTCCGGGCGAGCTTAATGTGTAGCCGCAGTTGTTCTAGGCGAGTTGTAGCCGAGAAGCTTTCCGTCTCCATTCACGAGACAAGAAAGGCAGAACGCAAGGGCGCACAGGGTTGAGAAGAAAAGTGCGCGTAGCGAGCTCGTTGCGGCAGAAGCGAAAGCCAGGAGCAGCGTGCTCGGTGCGAGAAGTAGACGGAGCTTCGCCTCCTTGGGTAGGAAAGCGCAGCTGGTCACGAAGGGCAGCCAGCGAAGCTTCAGAACAGCAGGCTGTTCTGCTCAGCGTACGAGCCTGAAGTGAGTGGCAAGGGCTAAGGGGACAGTTCCAAGGCATCTAGCTTTCCTGCTAGCAATGCCATTTCTACCCTGCTGTGGAAAACATTGTCCTTTGCCCTTATGCTCCGAGAGGCAGAGAGCAACTCGGCAGACGCAGTGCAGAGGGAAAGGACACCGTATCCGTGGGAGCGTGACGCCGCTTAGGCGGGCAAAGCAGAAAGGTGCCGCCCGGCACTGGCTTTGACTTCCTGAGCTTCCTTGCTAGGACAGCAGCTGCCGAAAGCTGGCAACTAGGCTGCCAGAGTGCAGAATGTAGGCGGTGCGGCACGCCTGCTTGCCGAAAGCCAGTATCAGCGAGACAGCGTGCTAGGCTCTGTTTCACAGCTCCTTGGAGAACACGCACTGGAAGAATGCCCTCTCTGTTCCGCAAAAGCTCTGCCACAGTGAAGGTGGAAGAAGCAGCCTGTGGCCACGGGCAGAGCTGGTCAACAGCTGCGCCTAACTTTCCCAAGCTGCGAGAGCATTCTCAGCCGAGTTCTGCTTTGACAGAGCTATTGCTGAACTTTTGCAGTCCCGGAAGCTGCTGAAACCAAGGCTGTGTTCTGCCTCTTCATTCTTGGCTTTCTGTGCACCAGCGAGTTGTGAAGCTCGGACACGGCATTCAGCTTTGCCGCCTCTCTGCACGGAAAGCACTAGACAGAACTAGTGTGCTTCGTGCATGCTCTCTCCTCGCTTTTATGGTCACTGCTCTGCTTTTTGCTTGGCAGCGTTCAAAGGGTCCACGGCATACATCTTGCACAGCGAGAGGTGGCCGGCAAGGAATACTTGCTGGCTTAAGTCGTTCCATGCTCAGGGCATTCATCAGAGCAACACAATGTGGGAAAAGAGGAGGGAACATTGCAGGACAAATTTCTATGCTGGAACATTCTTGTCTGCGAGACAGCTCTCCGCAGCGCTAGTATTTGGCCAGGCTGAAATCAGCGCCGCGGTAAGCCAATCTGACAAGCGGAGTGCAACGAGCGCGGCGATATGGGGCCACTTGGCAGGTGGCCGAAGAAAGACGGCTGCCCCGTGAATGTGGTGCCAGAAGGCAAGTTTCAGCAGGGCGTTCCGGGCGAGCTTAATGTGTAGCCGCAGTTGTTCTAGGCGAGTTGTAGCCGAGAAGCTTTCCGTCTCCATTCACGAGACAAGAAAGGCAGAACGCAAGGGCGCACAGGGTTGAGAAGAAAAGTGCGCGTAGCGAGCTTGTTGCGGCAGAAGCGAAAGCCAGGAGTAGCGTGCTCGGTGCGTGAAGTAGACGGCGCTTCGCCTCCTTGGGTAGGAAAGCGCAGCTGGTCACGAAGGGCAGCCAGCAAAGCTTCAGAACAGCAGGCTGTTCTGCTCAGCGTACGAGCCTGAAGTGAGTGGCAAGGGCTAAGGGGACAGTTCCAAGGCATCTAGCTTTCCTGCTAGCAATGCCATTTCTACCCTGCTGTGGAAAACATTGTCCTTTGCCCTTATGCTCCGAGAGGCAGAGAGCAACTTGGCAGACGCAGTGCAGAGGGAAAGGACACCGTATCCGTGGGAGCGTGACGCCGCTTAGGCGGGCAAAGCAGAAAGGTGCCGCCCGGCACTGGCTTTGACTTCCTGAGCTTCCTTGCTAGGACAGCAGCTGCCGAAAGATGGCAACTAGGCTGCCAGAGTGCATAATGTAGGCGGTGCGGCACGCCTGCTTGCCGAAAGCCAGTATCAGCGAGACAGCGTGCTAGGCTCTGTTTCACAGCTCCTTGGAGAACACGCACTGGAAGAATGCCCTCTCTGTTCCGCAAAAGCTCTGCCACAGTGAAGGTGGAAGAAGCAGCCTGTGGCCACGGGCAGAGCTGGTCAACGGCTGCGCCTAACTTTCCCAAGCTGCGAGAGCATTCTCAGCCGAGTTCTGCTTTGACAGAGCTATTGCTGAACTTTTGCAGTCCCGGAAGCTGCTGAAACCAAGGCTGTGTTCTGCCTCTTCATTCTTGGCTTTCTGTGCTCCAGCGAGTTGTGAAGCTCGGACACGGCATTCAGCTTTGCCGCCTCTCTGCACGGAAAGCACTAGACAGAACTAGTGTGCTTCGTGCATGCTCTCTCCTCGCTTTTCTGGTCACTGCTCTGCTTTTTGCTTGGCAGCGTTCAAAGGGTCCACGGCATACATCTTGCACAGCGAGAGGTGGCCGGCGAGGAATACTTGCTGGCTTAAGTCGTTCCATGCTCAAGGCATTCATCAGAGCAACACAATGTGGGAAAAGAGGAGGGAACATTGCAGGACAAATTTCTATGCTGGAACATTCTTGTCTGCGAGACAGCTCTCCGCAGCGCTAGTATTTGGCCAGGCTGAAATCAGCGCCGCGGTAAGCCAGTCTGACAAGCGGAGTGCAACGAGCTCGGCGATATGGGGCCACTTGGCAGGTGGCCGAAGAAAGACGGCTGCCCCGTGAATGTGGTGCCAGAAGGCAAGTTTCAGCAGGGCGTTCCGGGCGAGCTTAATGTGTAGCCGCAGTTGTTCTAGGCGAGTTGTAGCCGAGAAGCTTTCCGTCTCCATTCACGAGACAAGAAAGGCAGAACGCAAGGGCGCACAGGGTTGAGAAGAAAAGTGCGCGTAGCGAGCTCGTTGCGGCAGAAGCGAAAGCCAGGAGCAGCGTGCTCGGTGCGAGAAGTAGACGGAGCTTCGCCTCCTTGGGTAGGAAAGCGCAGCTGGTCACGAAGGGCAGCCAGCGAAGCTTCAGAACAGCAGGCTGTTCTGCTCAGCGTACGAGCCTGAAGTGAGTGGCAAGGGCTAAGGGGACAGTTCCAAGGCATCTAGCTTTCCTGCTAGCAATGCCATTTCTACCCTGCTGTGGAAAACATTGTCCTTTGCCCTTATGCTCCGAGAGGCAGAGAGCAACTTGGCAGACGCAGTGCAGAGGGAAAGGACACCGTATCCGTGGGAGCGTGACGCCGCTTAGGCGGGCAAAGCAGAAAGGTGCCGCCCGGCACTGGCTTTGACTTCCTGAGCTTCCTTGCTAGGACAGCAGCTGCCGAAAGCTGGCAACTAGGCTGCCAGAGTGCAGAATGTAGGCGGTGCGGCACGCCTGCTTGCCGAAAGCCAGTATCAGCGAGACAGCGTGCTAGGCTCTGTTTCACAGCTCCTTGGAGAACACGCACTGGAAGAATGCCCTCTCTGTTCCGCAAAAGCTCTGCCACAGTGAAGGTGGAAGAAGCAGCCTGTGGCCACGGGCAGAGCTGGTCAACAGCTGCGCCTAACTTTCCCAAGCTGCGAGAGCATTCTCAGCCGAGTTCTGCTTTGACAGAGCTATTGCTGAACTTTTGCAGTCCCGGAAGCTGCTGAAACCAAGGCTGTGTTCTGCCTCTTCATTCTTGGCTTTCTGTGCTCCAGCGAGTTGTGAAGCTCGGACACGGCATTCAGCTTTGCCGCCTCTCTGCACGGAAAGCACTAGACAGAACTAGTGTGCTTCGTGCATGCTCTCTCCTCGCTTTTCTGGTCACTGCTCTGCTTTTTGCTTGGCAGCGTTCAAAGGGTCCACGGCATACATCTTGCACAGCGAGAGGTGGCCGGCGAGGAATACTTGCTGGCTTAAGTCGTTCCATGCTCAAGGCATTCATCAGAGCAACACAATGTGGGAAAAGAGGAGGGAACATTGCAGGACAAATTTCTATGCTGGAACATTCTTGTCTGCGAGACAGCTCTCCGCAGCGCTAGTATTTGGCCAGGCTGAAATCAGCGCCGCGGTAAGCCAGTCTGACAAGCGGAGTGCAACGAGCTCGGCGATATGGGGCCACTTGGCAGGTGGCCGAAGAAAGACGGCTGCCCCGTGAATGTGGTGCCAGAAGGCAAGTTTCAGCAGGGCGTTCCGGGCGAGCTTAATGTGTAGCCGCAGTTGTTCTAGGCGAGTTGTAGCCGAGAAGCTTTCCGTCTCCATTCACGAGACAAGAAAGGCAGAACGCAAGGGCGCACAGGGTTGAGAAGAAAAGTGCGCGTAGCGAGCTCGTTGCGGCAGAAGCGAAAGCCAGGAGCAGCGTGCTCGGTGCGAGAAGTAGACGGAGCTTCGCCTCCTTGGGTAGGAAAGCGCAGCTGGTCACGAAGGGCAGCCAGCGAAGCTTCAGAACAGCAGGCTGTTCTGCTGAGCGTACGAGCCTGAAGTGAGTGGCAAGGGCTAAGGGGACAGTTCCAAGGCATCTAGCTTTCCTGCTAGCAATGCCATTTCTACCCTGCTGTGGAAAACATTGTCCTTTGCCCTTATGCTCCGAGAGGCAGAGAGCAACTTGGCAGACGCAGTGCAGAGGGAAAGGACACCGTATCCGTGGGAGCGTGACGCCGCTTAGGCGGGCAAAGCAGAAAGGTGCCGCCCGGCACTGGCTTTGACTTCCTGAGCTTCCTTGCTAGGACAGCAGCTGCCGAAAGCTGGCAACTAGGCTGCCAGAGTGCAGAATGTAGGCGGTGCGGCACGCCTGCTTGCCGAAAGCCAGTATCAGCGAGACAGCGTGCTAGGCTCTGTTTCACAGCTCCTTGGAGAACACGCACTGGAAGAATGCCCTCTCTGTTCCGCAAAAGCTCTGCCACAGTGAAGGTGGAAGAAGCAGCCTGTGGCCACGGGCAGAGCTGGTCAACAGCTGCGCCTAACTTTCCCAAGCTGCGAGAGCATTCTCAGCCGAGTTCTGCTTTGACAGAGCTATTGCTGAACTTTTGCAGTCCCGGAAGCTGCTGAAACCAAGGCTGTGTTCTGCCTCTTCATTCTTGGCTTTCTGTGCACCAGCGAGTTGTGAAGCTCGGACACGGCATTCAGCTTTGCCGCCTCTCTGCACGGAAAGCACTAGACAGAACTAGTGTGCTTCGTGCATGCTCTCTCCTCGCTTTTCTGGTCACTGCTCTGCTTTTTGCTTGGCAGCGTTCAAAGGGTCCACGGCATACCTCTTGCACAGCGAGAGGTGGCCGGCGAGGAATACTTGCTGGCTTAAGTCGTTCCATGCTCAAGGCATTCATCAGAGCAACACAATGTGGGAAAAGAGGAGGGAACATTGCAGGACAAATTTCTATGCTGGAACATTCTTGTCTGCGAGACAGCTCTCCGCAGCGCTAGTATTTGGCCAGGCTGAAATCAGCGCCGCGGTAAGCCAGTCTGACAAGCGGAGTGCAACGAGCTCGGCGATATGGGGCCACTTGGCAGGTGGCCGAAGAAAGACGGCTGCCCCGTGAATGTGGTGCCAGAAGGCAAGTTTCAGCAGGGCGTTCCGGGCGAGCTTAATGTGTAGCCGCAGTTGTTCTAGGCGAGTTGTAGCCGAGAAGCTTTCCGTCTCCATTCACGAGACAAGAAAGGCAGAACGCAAGGGCGCACAGGGTTGAGAAGAAAAGTGCGCGTAGCGAGCTCGTTGCGGCAGAAGCGAAAGCCAGGAGCAGCGTGCTCGGTGCGAGAAGTAGACGGAGCTTCGCCTCCTTGGGTAGGAAAGCGCAGCTGGTCACGAAGGGCAGCCAGCGAAGCTTCAGAACAGCAGGCTGTTCTGCTGAGCGTACGAGCCTGAAGTGAGTGGCAAGGGCTAAGGGGACAGTTCCAAGGCATCTAGCTTTCCTGCTAGCAATGCCATTTCTACCCTGCTGTGGAAAACATTGTCCTTTGCCCTTATGCTCCGAGAGGCAGAGAGCAACTTGGCAGACGCAGTGCAGAGGGAAAGGACACCGTATCCGTGGGAGCGTGACGCCGCTTAGGCGGGCAAAGCAGAAAGGTGCCGCCCGGCACTGGCTTTGACTTCCTGAGCTTCCTTGCTAGGACAGCAGCTGCCGAAAGCTGGCAACTAGGCTGCCAGAGTGCAGAATGTAGGCGGTCTGGCACGCCTGCTTGCCGAAAGCCAGTATCAGCGAGACAGCGTGCTAGGCTCTGTTTCACAGCTCCTTGGAGAACACGCACTGGAAGAATGCCCTCTCTGTTCCGCAAAAGCTCTGCCACAGTGAAGGTGGAAGAAGCAGCCTGTGGCCACGGGCAGAGCTGGTCAACAGCTGCGCCTAACTTTCCCAAGCTGCGAGAGCATTCTCAGCCGAGTTCTGCTTTGACAGAGCTATTGCTGAACTTTTGCAGTCCCGGAAGCTGCTGAAACCAAGGCTGTGTTCTGCCTCTTCATTCTTGGCTTTCTGTGCTCCAGCGAGTTGTGAAGCTCGGACACGGCATTCAGCTTTGCCGCCTCTCTGCACGGAAAGCACTAGACAGAACTAGTGTGCTTCGTGCATGCTCTCTCCTCGCTTTTCTGGTCACTGCTCTGCTTTTTGCTTGGCAGCGTTCAAAGGGTCCACGGCATACATCTTGCACAGCGAGAGGTGGCCGGCGAGGAATACTTGCTGGCTTAAGTCGTTCCATGCTCAAGGCATTCATCAGAGCAACACAATGTGGGAAAAGAGGAGGGAACATTGCAGGACAAATTTCTATGCTGGAACATTCTTGTCTGCGAGACAGCTCTCCGCAGCGCTAGTATTTGGCCAGGCTGAAATCAGCGCCGCGGTAAGCCAGTCTGACAAGCGGAGTGCAACGAGCTCGGCGATATGGGGCCACTTGGCAGGTGGCCGAAGAAAGACGGCTGCCCCGTGAATGTGGTGCCAGAAGGCAAGTTTCAGCAGGGCGTTCCGGGCGAGCTTAATGTGTAGCCGCAGTTGTTCTAGGCGAGTTGTAGCCGAGAAGCTTTCCGTCTCCATTCACGAGACAAGAAAGGCAGAACGCAAGGGCGCACAGGGTTGAGAAGAAAAGTGCGCGTAGCGAGCTCGTTGCGGCAGAAGCGAAAGCCAGGAGCAGCGTGCTCGGTGCGAGAAGTAGACGGAGCTTCGCCTCCTTGGGTAGGAAAGCGCAGCTGGTCACGAAGGGCAGCCAGCGAAGCTTCAGAACAGCAGGCTGTTCTGCTGAGCGTACGAGCCTGAAGTGAGTGGCAAGGGCTAAGGGGACAGTTCCAAGGCATCTAGCTTTCCTGCTAGCAATGCCATTTCTACCCTGCTGTGGAAAACATTGTCCTTTGCCCTTATGCTCCGAGAGGCAGAGAGCAACTTGGCAGACGCAGTGCAGAGGGAAAGGACACCGTATCCGTGGGAGCGTGACGCCGCTTAGGCAGGCAAAGCAGAAAGGTGCCGCCCGGCACTGGCTTTGACTTCCTGAGCTTCCTTGCTAGGACAGCAGCTGCCGAAAGCTGGCAACTAGGCTGCCAGAGTGCAGAATGTAGGCGGTGCGGCACGCCTGCTTGCCGAAAGCCAGTGTCAGCGAGACAGCGTGCTAGGCTCTGTTTCACAGCTCCTTGGAGAACACGCACTGGAAGAATGCCCTCTCTGTTCCGCAAAAGCTCTGCCACAGTGAAGGTGGAAGAAGCAGCCTGTGGCCACGGGCAGAGCTGGTCAACGGCTGCGCCTAACTTTCCCAAGCTGCGAGAGCATTCTCAGCCGAGTTCTGCTTTGACAGAGCTATTGCTGAACTTTTGCAGTCCCGGATGCTGCTGAAACCAAGGCTGTGTTCTGCCTCTTCATTCTTGCCTTCCAGTGCTCCAGCGAGTTGTGAAGCTCGGACACGGCATTCAGCTTTGCCGCCTCTCTGCACGGAAAGCACTAGACAGAACTAGTGTGCTTCGTGCATGCTCTCTCCTCGCTTTTCTGGTCACTGCTCTGCTTTTTGCTTGGCAGCGTTCAAAGGGTCCACGGCATACATCTTGCACAGCGAGAGGTGGCCGGCGAGGAATACTTGCTGGCTTAAGTCGTTCCATGCTCAAGGCATTCATCAGAGCAACACAATGTGGGAAAAGAGGAGGGAACATTGCAGGACAAATTTCTATGCTGGAACATTCTTGTCTGCGAGACAGCTCTCCGCAGCGCTAGTATTTGGCCAGGCTGAAATCAGCGCCGCGGTAAGCCAGTCTGACAAGCGGAGTGCAACGAGCTCGGCGATATGGGGCCACTTGGCAGGTGGCCGAAGAAAGACGGCTGCCCCGTGAATGTGGTGCCAGAAGGCAAGTTTCAGCAGGGCGTTCCGGGCGAGCTTAATGTGTAGCCGCAGTTGTTCTAGGCGAGTTGTAGCCGAGAAGCTTTCCGTCTCCATTCACGAGACAAGAAAGGCAGAACGCAAGGGCGCACAGGGTTGAGAAGAAAAGTGCGCGTAGCGAGCTCGTTGCGGCAGAAGCGAAAGCCAGGAGCAGCGTGCTCGGTGCGAGAAGTAGACGGAGCTTCGCCTCCTTGGGTAGGAAAGCGCAGCTGGTCACGAAGGGCAGCCAGCGAAGCTTCAGAACAGCAGGCTGTTCTGCTCAGCGTACGAGCCTGAAGTGAGTGGCAAGGGCTAAGGGGACAGTTCCAAGGCATCTAGCTTTCCTGCTAGCAATGCCATTTCTACCCTGCTGTGGAAAACATTCTCCTTTGCCCTTATGCTCCGAGAGGCAGAGAGCAACACGGCAGACGCAGTGCAGAGGGAAAGGACACCGTATCCGTGGGACCGTGACGCCGCTTAGGCGGGCAAAGCAGAAAGGTGCCGCCCGGCACTGGCTTTGACTTCCTGAGCTTCCTTGCTAGGACAGCAGCTGCCGAAAGCTGGCAACTAGGCTGCCAGAGTGCAGAATGTAGGCGGTGCGGCACGCCTGCTTGCCGAAAGCCAGTATCAGCGAGACAGCGTGCTAGGCTCTGTTTCACAGCTCCTTGGAGAACACGCACTGGAAGAATGCCCTCTCTGTTCCGCAAAAGCTCTGCCACAGTGAAGGTGGAAGAAGCAGCCTGTGGCCACGGGCAGAGCTGGTCAACAGCTGCGCCTAACTTTCCCAAGCTGCGAGAGCATTCTCAGCCGAGTTCTGCTTTGACAGAGCTATTGCTGAACTTTTGCAGTCCCGGAAGCTGCTGAAACCAAGGCTGTGTTCTGCCTCTTCATTCTTGGCTTTCTGTGCTCCAGCGAGTTGTGAAGCTCGGACACGGCATTCAGCTTTGCCGCCTCTCTGCACGGAAAGCACTAGACAGAACTGGTGTGCTTCGTGCATGCTCTCTCCTCGCTTTTATGGTCACTGCTCTGCTTTTTGCTTGGCAGCGTTCAAAGGGTCCACGGCATACATCTTGCACAGCGAGAGGTGGCCGGCGAGGAATACTTGCTGGCTTAAGTCGTTCCATGCTCAAGGCATTCATCAGAGCAACACAATGTGGGAAAAGAGGAGGGAACATTGCAGGACAAATTTCTATGCTGGAACATTATTGTCTGCGAGACAGCTCTCCGCAGCGCTAGTATTTGGCCAGGCTGAAATCAGCGCCGCGGTAAGCCAGTCTGACAAGTGGAGTGCAACGAGCTCGGCGATATGGGGCCACTTGGCAGGTGGCCGAAGAAAGACGGCTGCCCCGTGAATGTGGTGCCAGAAGGCAAGTTTCAGCAGGGCGTTCCGGGCGAGCTTAATGTGTAGCCGCAGTTGTTCTAGGCGAGTTGTAGCCGAGAAGCTTTCCGTCTCCATTCACGAGACAAGAAAGGCAGAACGCAAGGGCGCACAGGGTTGAGAAGAAAAGTGCGCGTAGCGAGCTCGTTGCGGCAGAAGCGAAAGCCAGGAGCAGCGTGCTCGGTGCGAGAAGTAGACGGAGCTTCCCCTCCTTGGGTAGGAAAGCGCAGCTGGTCACGAAGGGCAGCCAGCGAAGCTTCAGAACAGCAGGCTGTTCTGCTGAGCGTACGAGCCTGAAGTGAGTGGCAAGGGCTAAGGGGACAGTTCCAAGGCATCTAGCTTTCCTGCTAGCAATGCCATTTCTACCCTGCTGTGGAAAACATTGTCCTTTGCCCTTATGCTCCGAGAGGCAGAGAGCAACACGGCAGACGCAGTGCAGAGGGAAAGGACACCGTATCCATGGGAGCGTGACGCCGCTTAGGCGGGCAAAGCAGAAAGGTGCCGCCCGGCACTGGCTTTGACTTCCTGAGCTTCCTTGCTAGGACAGCAGCTGCCGAAAGCTGGCAACTAGGCTGCCAGAGTGCAGAATGTAGGCGGTGCGGCACGCCTGCTTGCCGAAAGCCAGTATCAGCGAGACAGCGTGCTAGGCTCTGTTTCACAGCTCCTTGGAGAACACGCACTGGAAGAATGCCCTCTCTGTTCCGCAAAAGCTCTGCCACAGTGAAGGTGGAAGAAGCAGCCTGTGGCCACGGGCAGAGTGGTCAACAGCTGCGCCTAACTTTCCCAAGCTGCGAGAGCATTCTCGGCTGAGTTCTGCTTTGACAGAGCTATTGCTGAACTTTTGCAGTCCCGGAAGCTGCTGAAACCAAGGCTGTGTTCTGCCTCTTCATTCTTGCCTTCCAGTGCTCCAGCGAGTTGTGAAGCTCGGACACGGCATTCAGCTTTGCCGCCTCTCTGCACGGAAAGCACTAGACAGAACTAGTGTGCTTCGTGCATGCTCTCTCCTCGCTTTTCTGGTCACTGCTCTGCTTTTTGCTTGGCAGCGTTCAAAGGGTCCACGGCATACATCTTGCACAGCGAGAGGTGGCCGGCGAGGAATACTTGCTGGCTTAAGTCGTTCCATGCTCAAGGCATTCATCAGAGCACCACAATGTGGGAAAAGAGGAGGGAACATTGCAGGACAAATTTCTATGCTGGAACATTCTTGTCTGCGAGACAGCTCTCCGCAGCGCTAGTATTTGGCCAGGCTGAAATCAGCGCCGCGGTAAGCCAATCTGACAAGCGGAGTGCAACGAGCGCGGCGATATGGGGCCACTTGGCAGGTGGCCGAAGAAAGACGGCTGCCCCGTGAATGTGGTGCCAGAAGGCAAGTTTCAGCAGGGCGTTCCGGGCGAGCTTAATGTGTAGCCGCAGTTGTTCTAGGCGAGTTGTAGCCGAGAAGCTTTCCGTCTCCATTCACGAGACAAGAAAGGCAGAACGCAAGGGCGCACAGGGTTGAGAAGAAAAGTGCGCGTAGCGAGCTCGTTGCGGCAGAAGCGAAAGCCAGGAGCAGCGTGCTCGGTGCGAGAAGTAGACGGAGCTTCGCCTCCTTGGGTAGGAAAGCGCAGCTGGTCACGAAGGGCAGCCAGCGAAGCTTCAGAACAGCAGGCTGTTCTGCTCAGCGTACGAGCCTGAAGTGAGTGGCAAGGGCTAAGGGGACAGTTCCAAGGCATCTAGCTTTCCTGCTAGCAATGCCATTTCTACCCTGCTGTGGAAAACATTGTCCTTTGCCCTTATGCTCCGAGAGGCAGAGAGCAACACGGCAGACGCAGTGCAGAGGGAAAGGACACCGTATCCGTGGGAGCGTGACGCCGCTTAGGCGGGCAAAGCAGAAAGGTGCCGCCCGGCACTGGCTTTGACTTCCTGAGCTTCCTTGCTAGGACAGCAGCTGCCGAAAGCTGGCAACTAGGCTGCCAGAGTGCAGAATGTAGGCGGTGCGGCACGCCTGCTTGCCGAAAGCCAGTATCAGCGAGACAGCGTGCTAGGCTCTGTTTCACAGCTCCTTGGAGAACACGCACTGGAAGAATGCCCTCTCTGTTCCGCAAAAGCTCTGCCACAGTGAAGGTGGAAGAAGCAGCCTGTGGCCACGGGCAGAGTGGTCAACAGCTGCGCCTAACTTTCCCAAGCTGCGAGAGCATTCTCGGCTGAGTTCTGCTTTGACAGAGCTATTGCTGAACTTTTGCAGTCCCGGAAGCTGCTGAAACCAAGGCTGTGTTCTGCCTCTTCATTCTTGGCTTTCTGTGCTCCAGCGAGTTGTGAAGCTCGGACACGGCATTCAGCTTTGCCGCCTCTCTGCACGGAAAGCACTAGACAGAACTGGTGTGCTTCGTGCATGCTCTCTCCTCGCTTTTATGGTCACTGCTCTGCTTTTTGCTTGGCAGCGTTCAAAGGGTCCACGGCATACATCTTGCACAGCGAGAGGTGGCCGGCGAGGAATACTTGCTGGCTTAAGTCGTTCCATGCTCAAGGCATTCATCAGAGCAACACAATGTGGGAAAAGAGGAGGGAACATTGCAGGACAAATTTCTATGCTGGAACATTCTTGTCTGCGAGACAGCTCTCCGCAGCGCTAGTATTTGTCCAGGCTGAAATCAGCGCCGCGGTAAGCCAATCTGACAAGCGGAGTGCAACGAGCGCGGCGATATGGGGACACTTGGCAGGTGGCCGAAGAAAGACGGCTGCCCCGTGAATGTGGTGCCAGAAGGCAAGTTTCAGCAGGGCGTTCCGGGCGAGCTTAATGTGTAGCCGCAGTTGTTCTAGGCGAGTTGTAGCCGAGAAGCTTTCCGTCTCCATTCACGAGACAAGAAAGGCAGAACGCAAGGGCGCACAGGGTTGAGAAGAAAAGTGCGCGTAGCGAGCTCGTTGCGGCAGAAGCGAAAGCCAGGAGCAGCGTGCTCGGTGCGAGAAATAGACGGCGTTTCGCCTCCTTGGGTAGGAAAGCGCAGCTGGTCACGAACTGCAGCCAGCGAAACTTCAGAACAGCAGGCTGTTCTGCTCAGCTTACGAGCCTGAAGTGAGTGGCAAGGGCTAAGGGGACAGTTCCAAGGCATCTAGCTTTCCTGCTAGCAATGCCATTTCTACCCTGCTGTGGAAAACATTGTCCTTTGCCCTTATGCTCCGAGAGGCAGAGAGCAACTCGGCAGACGCAGTGCAGAGGGAAAGGACACCGTATCCGTGGGAGCGTGACGCCGCTTAGGCGGGCAAAGCAGAAAGGCGCCGCCCGGCACTGGCTTTGACTTCCTGAGCTTCCTTGCTCGGACAGCAGCTGCCGAAAGCTGGCAACTAGGCTGCCAGAGTGCAGAATGTAGGCGGTGCGGCACGCCTGCTTGCCGAAAGCCAGTATCAGCGAGACAGCGTGCTAGGCTCTGTTTCACAGCTCCTTGGAGAACACGCACTGGAAGAATGCCCTCTCTGTTCCGCAATAGCTCTGCCACAGTGAAGGTGGAAGAAGCAGCCTGTGGCCACGGGCAGAGCTGGTCAACAGCTGCGCCTAACTTTCCCAAGCTGCGAGAGCATTCTCGGCTGAGTTCTGCTTTGACAGAGCTATTGCTGAACTTTTGCAGTCCCGGAAGCTGCTGAAACCAAGGCTGTGTTCTGCCTCTTCATTCTTGCCTTCCAGTGCTCCAGCGAGTTGTGAAGCTCGGACACGGCATTCAGCTTTGCCGCCTCTCTGCACGGAAAGCACTAGACAGAACTAGTGTGCTTCGTGCATGCTCTCTCCTCGCTTTTCTGGTCACTGCTCTGCTTTTTGCTTGGCAGCGTTCAAAGGGTCCACGGCATACCTCTTGCACAGCGAGAGCTGGCTGGCGAGGAATACATGCTGGCTTAAGTCGTTACATGCTCAAGGCATTCATCAGAGCAACACAATGTGGGAAAAGAGGAGGGAACATTGCAGGACAAATTCCTATGCTGGAACATTCTTGTCTGCGAGACAGCTCTCCGCAGCGCTAGTATTTGGCCAGGCTGAAATCAGCGCCGCGGTAAGCCAATCTGACAAGCGGAGTGCAACGAGCGCGGCGATATGGGGCCACTTGGCAGGCGGCCGAAGAAAGACGGCTGCCCCGTGAATGTGGTGCCAGAAGGCAAGTTTCAGCAGGGCGTTCCGGGCGAGCTTAATGTGTAGCCGCAGTTGTTCTAGGCGAGTTGTAGCCGAGAAGCTTTCCGTCTCCATTCACGAGACAAGAAAGGCAGAACGCAAGGGCGCACAGGGTTGAGAAGAAAAGTGCGCGTAGGGAGCTCGTTGCGGCAGAAGCGAAAGCCAGGAGCAGCGTGCTCGGTGCGAGAAGTAGACGGCGCTTGGCCTCCTTGGGTAGGAAAGCGCAGCTGGTCACGAAGGGCAGCCAGCGAAGCTTCAGAACAGCAGGCTGTTCTGCTCAGCGTACGAGCCTGAAGTGAGTGGCAAGGGCTAAGGGGACAGTTCCAAGGCATCTAGCTTTCCTGCTAGCAATGCCATTTCTACCCTGCTGTGGAAAACATTGTCCTTTGCCCTTATGCTCCGAGAGGCAGAGAGCAACTCGGCAGTCGCAGTGCAGAGGGAAAGGACACCGTATCCGTGGGAGCGTGACACCGCTTAGGCGGGCAAAGCAGAAAGGTGCCGCCCGGCACTGGCTTTGACTTCCTGAGCTTCCTTGCTAGGACAGCAGCTGCCGAAAGCTGGCAACTAGGCTGCCAGAGTGCAGAATGTAGGCGGTGCGGCACGCCTGCTTGCCGAAAGCCAGTATCAGCGAGACAGCGTGCTAGGCTCTGTTTCACAGCTCCTTGGAGAACACGCACTGGAAGAATGCCCTCTCTGTTCCGCAAAAGCTCTGCCACAGTGAAGGTGGAAGAAGCAGCCTGTGGCCACGGGCAGAGTGGTCAACAGCTGCGCCTAACTTTCCCAAGCTGCGAGAGCATTCTCGGCCGAGTTCTGCTTTGACAGAGCTATTGCTGAACTTTTGCAGTCCCGGAAGCTGCTGAAACCAAGGCTGTGTTCTGCCTCTTCATTCTTGGCTTTCTGTGCTCCAGCGAGTTGTGAAGCTCGGACACGGCATTCAGCTTTGCCGCCTCTCTGCACGGAAAGCACTAGACAGAACTAGTGTGCTTCGTGCATGCTCTCTCCTCGCTTTTATGGTCACTGCTCTGCTTTTTGCTTGGCAGCGTTCAAAGGGTCCACGGCATACATCTTGCACAGCGAGAGCTGGCCGGCGAGGAATACTTGCTGGCTTAAGTCGTTCCATGCTCAAGGCATTCATCAGAGCAACACAATGTGGGAAAAGAGGAGGGAACATTGCAGGACTAATTTCTATGCTGGAACATTCTTGTCTGCGAGACAGCTCTCCGCAGCGCTAGTATTTGGCCAGGCTGAAATCAGCGCCGCGGTAAGCCAATCTGACAAGCGGAGTGCAACGAGCGCGGCGATATGGGGCCACTTGGCAGGTGGCCGAAGAAAGACGGCTGCCCCGTGAATGTGGTGCCAGAAGGCAAGTTTCAGCAGGGCGTTCCGGGCGAGCTTAATGTGTAGCCGCAGTTGTTCTAGGCGAGTTGTAGCCGAGAAGCTTTCCGTCTCCATTCACGAGACAAGAAAGGCAGAACGCAAGGGCGCACAGGGTTGAGAAGAAAAGTGCGCGTAGCGAGCTCGTTGCGGCAGAAGCGAAAGCCAGGAGCAGCGTGCTCGGTGCGAGAAGTAGACGGAGCTTCGCCTCCTTGGGTAGGAAAGCGCAGCTGGTCACGAAGGGCAGCCAGCGAAGCTTCAGAACAGCAGGCTGTTCTGCTCAGCGTACGAGCCTGAAGTGAGTGGCAAGGGCTAAGGGGACAGTTCCAAGGCATCTAGCTTTCCTGCTAGCAATGCCATTTCTACCCTGCTGTGGAAAACATTGTCCTTTGCCCTTATGCTCCGAGAGGCAGAGAGCAACACGGCAGACGCAGTGCAGAGGGAAAGGACACCGTATCCGTGGGAGCGTGACGCCGCTTAGGCGGGCAAAGCAGAAAGGTGCCGCCCGGCACTGGCTTTGACTTCCTGAGCTTCCTTGCTAGGACAGCAGCTGCCGAAAGCTGGCAACTAGGCTGCCAGAGTGCAGAATGTAGGCGGTGCGGCACGCCTGCTTGCCGAAAGCCAGTATCAGCGAGACAGCGTGCTAGGCTCTGTTTCACAGCTCCTTGGAGAACACGCACTGGAAGAATGCCCTCTCTGTTCCGCAAAAGCTCTGCCACAGTGAAGGTGGAAGAAGCAGCCTGTGGCCACGGGCAGAGTGGTCAACAGCTGCGCCTAACTTTCCCAAGCTGCGACAGCATTCTCGGCTGAGTTCTGCTTTGACAGAGCTATTGCTGAACTTTTGCAGTCCCGGAAGCTGCTGAAACCAAGGCTGTGTTCTGCCTCTTCATTCTTGGCTTTCTGTGCTCCAGCGAGTTGTGAAGCTCGGACACGGCATTCAGCTTTGCCGCCTCTCTGCACGGAAAGCACTAGACAGAACTGGTGTGCTTCGTGCATGCTCTCTCCTCGCTTTTATGGTCACTGCTCTGCTTTTTGCTTGGCAGCGTTCAAAGGGTCCACGGCATACATCTTGCACAGCGAGAGGTGGCCGGCGAGGAATACTTGCTGGCTTAAGTCGTTCCATGCTCAAGGCATTCATCAGAGCAACACAATGTGGGAAAAGAGGAGGGAACATTGCAGGACAAATTTCTATGCTGGAACATTCTTGTCTGCGAGACAGCTCTCCGCAGCGCTAGTATTTGGCCAGGCTGAAATCAGCGCCGCGGTAAGCCAATCTGACAAGCGGAGTGCAACGAGCGCGGCGATATGGGGACACTTGGCAGGTGGCCGAAGAAAGACGGCTGCCCCGTGAATGTGGTGCCAGAAGGCAAGTTTCAGCAGGGCGTTCCGGGCGAGCTTAATGTGTAGCCGCAGTTGTTCTAGGCGAGTTGTAGCCGAGAAGCTTTCCGTCTCCATTCACGAGACAAGAAAGGCAGAACGCAAGGGCGCACAGGGTTGAGAAGAAAAGTGCGCGTAGCGAGCTCGTTGCGGCAGAAGCGAAAGCCAGGAGCAGCGTGCTCGGTGCGAGAAATAGACGGCGTTTCGCCTCCTTGGGTAGGAAAGCGCAGCTGGTCACGAAGTGCAGCCAACGAAGCTTCAGAACAGCAGGCTGTTCTGCTCAGCTTACGAGCCTGAAGTGAGTGGCAAGGGCTAAGGGGACAGTTCCAAGGCATCTAGCTTTCCTGCTAGCAATGCCATTTCTACCCTGCTGTGGAAAACATTGTCCTTTGCCCTTATGCTCCGAGAGGCAGAGAGCAACTCGGCAGACGCAGTGCAGAGGGAAAGGACACCGTATCCGTGGGAGCGTGACGCCGCTTAGGCGGGCAAAGCAGAAAGGCGCCGCCCGGCACTGGCTTTGACTTCCTGAGCTTCCTTGATTGGACAGCAGCTGCTGAAAGCTGGCAACTAGGCTGCCAGAGTGCAGAATGTAGGCGGTGCGGCACGCCTGCTTGCCGAAAGCCAGTATCAGCGAGACAGCGTGCTAGGCTCTGTTTCACAGCTCCTTAGAGAACACGCACTGGAAGAATGCCCTCTCTGTTCCGCAAAAGCTCTGCCACAGTGAAGGTGGAAGAAGCAGCCTGTGGCCACGGGCAGAGCTGGTCAACAGCTGCGCCTAACTTTCCCAAGCTGCGAGAGCATTCTCAGCCGAGTTCTGCTTTGACAGAGCTATTGCTGAACTTTTGCAGTCCCGGAAGCTGCTGAAACCAAGGCTGTGTTCTGCCTCTTCATTCTTGCCTTCCAGTGCTCCAGCGAGTTGTGAAGCTCGGACACGGCATTCAGCTTTGCCGCCTCTCTGCACGGAAAGCACTAGACAGAACTAGTGTGCTTCGTGCATGCTCTCTCCTCGCTTTTCTGGTCACTGCTCTGCTTTTTGCTTGGCAGCGTTCAAAGGGTCCACGGCATACATCTTGCACAGCGAGAGGTGGCCGGCGAGGAATACTTGCTGGCTTAAGTCGTTCCATGCTCAAGGCATTCATCAGAGCACCACAATGTGGGAAAAGAGGAGGGAACATTGCAGGACAAATTTCTATGCTGGAACATTCTTGTCTGCGAGACAGCTCTCCGCAGCGCTAGTATTTGGCCAGGCTGAAATCAGCGCCGCGGTAAGCCAATCTGACAAGCGGAGTGCAACGAGCGCGGCGATATGGGGCCACTTGGCAGGTGGCCGAAGAAAGACGGCTGCCCCGTGAATGTGGTGCCAGAAGGCAAGTTTCAGCAGGGCGTTCCGGGCGAGCTTAATGTGTAGCCGCAGTTGTTCTAGGCGAGTTGTAGCCGAGAAGCTTTCCGTCTCCATTCACGAGACAAGAAAGGCAGAACGCAAGGGCGCACAGGGTTGAGAAGAAAAGTGCGCGTAGCGAGCTCGTTGCGGCAGAAGCGAAAGCCAGGAGCAGCGTGCTCGGTGCGAGAAGTAGACGGAGCTTCGCCTCCTTGGGTAGGAAAGCGCAGCTGGTCACGAAGGGCAGCCAGCGAAGCTTCAGAACAGCAGGCTGTTCTGCTCAGCGTACGAGCCTGAAGTGAGTGGCAAGGGCTAAGGGGACAGTTCCAAGGCATCTAGCTTTCCTGCTAGCAATGCCATTTCTACCCTGCTGTGGAAAACATTGTCCTTTGCCCTTATGCTCCGAGAGGCAGAGAGCAACACGGCAGACGCAGTGCAGAGGGAAAGGACACCGTATCCGTGGGAGCGTGACGCCGCTTAGGCGGGCAAAGCAGAAAGGTGCCGCCCGGCACTGGCTTTGACTTCCTGAGCTTCCTTGCTAGGACAGCAGCTGCCGAAAGCTGGCAACTAGGCTGCCAGAGTGCAGAATGTAGGCGGTGCGGCACGCCTGCTTGCCGAAAGCCAGTATCAGCGAGACAGCGTGCTAGGCTCTGTTTCACAGCTCCTTGGAGAACACGCACTGGAAGAATGCCCTCTCTGTTCCGCAAAAGCTCTGCCACAGTGAAGGTGGAAGAAGCAGCCTGTGGCCACGGGCAGAGTGGTCAACAGCTGCGCCTAACTTTCCCAAGCTGCGAGAGCATTCTCGGCTGAGTTCTGCTTTGACAGAGCTATTGCTGAACTTTTGCAGTCCCGGAAGCTGCTGAAACCAAGGCTGTGTTCTGCCTCTTCATTCTTGGCTTTCTGTGCTCCAGCGAGTTGTGAAGCTCGGACACGGCATTCAGCTTTGCCGCCTCTCTGCACGGAAAGCACTAGACAGAACTGGTGTGCTTCGTGCATGCTCTCTCCTCGCTTTTATGGTCACTGCTCTGCTTTTTGCTTGGCAGCGTTCAAAGGGTCCACGGCATACATCTTGCACAGCGAGAGGTGGCCGGCGAGGAATACTTGCTGGCTTAAGTCGTTCCATGCTCAAGGCATTCATCAGAGCAACACAATGTGGGAAAAGAGGAGGGAACATTGCAGGACAAATTTCTATGCTGGAACATTCTTGTCTGCGAGACAGCTCTCCGCAGCGCTAGTATTTGTCCAGGCTGAAATCAGCGCCGCGGTAAGCCAATCTGACAAGCGGAGTGCAACGAGCGCGGCGATATGGGGACACTTGGCAGGTGGCCGAAGAAAGACGGCTGCCCCGTGAATGTGGTGCCAGAAGGCAAGTTTCAGCAGGGCGTTCCGGGCGAGCTTAATGTGTAGCCGCAGTTGTTCTAGGCGAGTTGTAGCCGAGAAGCTTTCCGTCTCCATTCACGAGACAAGAAAGGCAGAACGCAAGGGCGCACAGGGTTGAGAAGAAAAGTGCGCGTAGCGAGCTCGTTGCGGCAGAAGCGAAAGCCAGGAGCAGCGTGCTCGGTGCGAGAAATAGACGGCGTTTCGCCTCCTTGGGTAGGAAAGCGCAGCTGGTCACGAACTGCAGCCAGCGAAACTTCAGAACAGCAGGCTGTTCTGCTCAGCTTACGAGCCTGAAGTGAGTGGCAAGGGCTAAGGGGACAGTTCCAAGGCATCTAGCTTTCCTGCTAGCAATGCCATTTCTACCCTGCTGTGGAAAACATTGTCCTTTGCCCTTATGCTCCGAGAGGCAGAGAGCAACTCGGCAGACGCAGTGCAGAGGGAAAGGACACCGTATCCGTGGGAGCGTGACGCCGCTTAGGCGGGCAAAGCAGAAAGGCGCCGCCCGGCACTGGCTTTGACTTCCTGAGCTTCCTTGCTCGGACAGCAGCTGCCGAAAGCTGGCAACTAGGCTGCCAGAGTGCAGAATGTAGGCGGTGCGGCACGCCTGCTTGCCGAAAGCCAGTATCAGCGAGACAGCGTGCTAGGCTCTGTTTCACAGCTCCTTGGAGAACACGCACTGGAAGAATGCCCTCTCTGTTCCGCAATAGCTCTGCCACAGTGAAGGTGGAAGAAGCAGCCTGTGGCCACGGGCAGAGCTGGTCAACAGCTGCGCCTAACTTTCCCAAGCTGCGAGAGCATTCTCGGCTGAGTTCTGCTTTGACAGAGCTATTGCTGAACTTTTGCAGTCCCGGAAGCTGCTGAAACCAAGGCTGTGTTCTGCCTCTTCATTCTTGCCTTCCAGTGCTCCAGCGAGTTGTGAAGCTCGGACACGGCATTCAGCTTTGCCGCCTCTCTGCACGGAAAGCACTAGACAGAACTAGTGTGCTTCGTGCATGCTCTCTCCTCGCTTTTCTGGTCACTGCTCTGCTTTTTGCTTGGCAGCGTTCAAAGGGTCCACGGCATACCTCTTGCACAGCGAGAGCTGGCTGGCGAGGAATACATGCTGGCTTAAGTCGTTACATGCTCAAGGCATTCATCAGAGCAACACAATGTGGGAAAAGAGGAGGGAACATTGCAGGACAAATTCCTATGCTGGAACATTCTTGTCTGCGAGACAGCTCTCCGCAGCGCTAGTATTTGGCCAGGCTGAAATCAGCGCCGCGGTAAGCCAATCTGACAAGCGGAGTGCAACGAGCGCGGCGATATGGGGCCACTTGGCAGGCGGCCGAAGAAAGACGGCTGCCCCGTGAATGTGGTGCCAGAAGGCAAGTTTCAGCAGGGCGTTCCGGGCGAGCTTAATGTGTAGCCGCAGTTGTTCTAGGCGAGTTGTAGCCGAGAAGCTTTCCGTCTCCATTCACGAGACAAGAAAGGCAGAACGCAAGGGCGCACAGGGTTGAGAAGAAAAGTGCGCGTAGGGAGCTCGTTGCGGCAGAAGCGAAAGCCAGGAGCAGCGTGCTCGGTGCGAGAAGTAGACGGCGCTTGGCCTCCTTGGGTAGGAAAGCGCAGCTGGTCACGAAGGGCAGCCAGCGAAGCTTCAGAACAGCAGGCTGTTCTGCTCAGCGTACGAGCCTGAAGTGAGTGGCAAGGGCTAAGGGGACAGTTCCAAGGCATCTAGCTTTCCTGCTAGCAATGCCATTTCTACCCTGCTGTGGAAAACATTGTCCTTTGCCCTTATGCTCCGAGAGGCAGAGAGCAACTCGGCAGTCGCAGTGCAGAGGGAAAGGACACCGTATCCGTGGGAGCGTGACACCGCTTAGGCGGGCAAAGCAGAAAGGTGCCGCCCGGCACTGGCTTTGACTTCCTGAGCTTCCTTGCTAGGACAGCAGCTGCCGAAAGCTGGCAACTAGGCTGCCAGAGTGCAGAATGTAGGCGGTGCGGCACGCCTGCTTGCCGAAAGCCAGTATCAGCGAGACAGCGTGCTAGGCTCTGTTTCACAGCTCCTTGGAGAACACGCACTGGAAGAATGCCCTCTGTGTTCCGCAAAAGCTCTGCCACAGTGAAGGTGGAAGAAGCAGCCTGTGGCCACGGGCAGAGTGGTCAACAGCTGCGCCTAACTTTCCCAAGCTGCGAGAGCATTCTCGGCCGAGTTCTGCTTTGACAGAGCTATTGCTGAACTTTTGCAGTCCCGGAAGCTGCTGAAACCAAGGCTGTGTTCTGCCTCTTCATTCTTGGCTTTCTGTGCTCCAGCGAGTTGTGAAGCTCGGACACGGCATTCAGCTTTGCCGCCTCTCTGCACGGAAAGCACTAGACAGAACTAGTGTGCTTCGTGCATGCTCTCTCCTCGCTTTTATGGTCACTGCTCTGCTTTTTGCTTGGCAGCGTTCAAAGGGTCCACGGCATACATCTTGCACAGCGAGAGCTGGCCGGCGAGGAATACTTGCTGGCTTAAGTCGTTCCATGCTCAAGGCATTCATCAGAGCAACACAATGTGGGAAAAGAGGAGGGAACATTGCAGGACTAATTTCTATGCTGGAACATTCTTGTCTGCGAGACAGCTCTCCGCAGCGCTAGTATTTGGCCAGGCTGAAATCAGCGCCGCGGTAAGCCAATCTGACAAGCGGAGTGCAACGAGCGCGGCGATATGGGGCCACTTGGCAGGTGGCCGAAGAAAGACGGCTGCCCCGTGAATGTGGTGCCAGAAGGCAAGTTTCAGCAGGGCGTTCCGGGCGAGCTTAATGTGTAGCCGCAGTTGTTCTAGGCGAGTTGTAGCCGAGAAGCTTTCCGTCTCCATTCACGAGACAAGAAAGGCAGAACGCAAGGGCGCACAGGGTTGAGAAGAAAAGTGCGCGTAGCGAGCTCGTTGCGGCAGAAGCGAAAGCCAGGAGCAGCGTGCTCGGTGCGAGAAGTAGACGGAGCTTCGCCTCCTTGGGTAGGAAAGCGCAGCTGGTCACGAAGGGCAGCCAGCGAAGCTTCAGAACAGCAGGCTGTTCTGCTCAGCGTACGAGCCTGAAGTGAGTGGCAAGGGCTAAGGGGACAGTTCCAAGGCATCTAGCTTTCCTGCTAGCAATGCCATTTCTACCCTGCTGTGGAAAACATTGTCCTTTGCCCTTATGCTCCGAGAGGCAGAGAGCAACACGGCAGACGCAGTGCAGAGGGAAAGGACACCGTATCCGTGGGAGCGTGACGCCGCTTAGGCGGGCAAAGCAGAAAGGTGCCGCCCGGCACTGGCTTTGACTTCCTGAGCTTCCTTGCTAGGACAGCAGCTGCCGAAAGCTGGCAACTAGGCTGCCAGAGTGCAGAATGTAGGCGGTGCGGCACGCCTGCTTGCCGAAAGCCAGTATCAGCGAGACAGCGTGCTAGGCTCTGTTTCACAGCTCCTTGGAGAACACGCACTGGAAGAATGCCCTCTCTGTTCCGCAAAAGCTCTGCCACAGTGAAGGTGGAAGAAGCAGCCTGTGGCCACGGGCAGAGTGGTCAACAGCTGCGCCTAACTTTCCCAAGCTGCGACAGCATTCTCGGCTGAGTTCTGCTTTGACAGAGCTATTGCTGAACTTTTGCAGTCCCGGAAGCTGCTGAAACCAAGGCTGTGTTCTGCCTCTTCATTCTTGGCTTTCTGTGCTCCAGCGAGTTGTGAAGCTCGGACACGGCATTCAGCTTTGCCGCCTTTCTGCACGGAAAGCACTAGACAGAACTGGTGTGCTTCGTGCATGCTCTCTCCTCGCTTTTATGGTCACTGCTCTGCTTTTTGCTTGGCAGCGTTCAAAGGGTCCACGGCATACATCTTGCACAGCGAGAGGTGGCCGGCGAGGAATACTTGCTGGCTTAAGTCGTTCCATGCTCAAGGCATTCATCAGAGCAACACAATGTGGGAAAAGAGGAGGGAACATTGCAGGACAAATTTCTATGCTGGAACATTCTTGTCTGCGAGACAGCTCTCCGCAGCGCTAGTATTTGGCCAGGCTGAAATCAGCGCCGCGGTAAGCCAATCTGACAAGCGGAGTGCAACGAGCGCGGCGATATGGGGACACTTGGCAGGTGGCCGAAGAAAGACGGCTGCCCCGTGAATGTGGTGCCAGAAGGCAAGTTTCAGCAGGGCGTTCCGGGCGAGCTTAATGTGTAGCCGCAGTTGTTCTAGGCGAGTTGTAGCCGAGAAGCTTTCCGTCTCCATTCACGAGACAAGAAAGGCAGAACGCAAGGGCGCACAGGGTTGAGAAGAAAAGTGCGCGTAGCGAGCTCGTTGCGGCAGAAGCGAAAGCCAGGAGCAGCGTGCTCGGTGCGAGAAATAGACGGCGTTTCGCCTCCTTGGGTAGGAAAGCGCAGCTGGTCACGAAGTGCAGCCAACGAAGCTTCAGAACAGCAGGCTGTTCTGCTCAGCTTACGAGCCTGAAGTGAGTGGCAAGGGCTAAGGGGACAGTTCCAAGGCATCTAGCTTTCCTGCTAGCAATGCCATTTCTACCCTGCTGTGGAAAACATTGTCCTTTGCCCTTATGCTCCGAGAGGCAGAGAGCAACTCGGCAGACGCAGTGCAGAGGGAAAGGACACCGTATCCGTGGGAGCGTGACGCCGCTTAGGCGGGCAAAGCAGAAAGGCGCCGCCCGGCACTGGCTTTGACTTCCTGAGCTTCCTTGATTGGACAGCAGCTGCTGAAAGCTGGCAACTAGGCTGCCAGAGTGCAGAATGTAGGCGGTGCGGCACGCCTGCTTGCCGAAAGCCAGTATCAGCGAGACAGCGTGCTAGGCTCTGTTTCACAGCTCCTTAGAGAACACGCACTGGAAGAATGCCCTCTCTGTTCCGCAAAAGCTCTGCCACAGTGAAGGTGGAAGAAGCAGCCTGTGGCCACGGGCAGAGCTGGTCAACAGCTGCGCCTAACTTTCCCAAGCTGCGAGAGCATTCTCGGCTGAGTTCTGCTTTGACAGAGCTATTGCTGAACTTTTGCAGTCCCGGAAGCTGCTGAAACCAAGGCTGTGTTCTGCCTCTTCATTCTTGCCTTCCAGTGCTCCAGCGAGTTGTGAAGCTCGGACACGGCATTCAGCTTTGCCGCCTCTCTGCACGGAAAGCACTAGACAGAACTAGTGTGCTTCGTGCATGCTCTCTCCTCGCTTTTCTGGTCACTGCTCTGCTTTTTGCTTGGCAGCGTTCAAAGGGTCCACGGCATACCTCTTGCACAGCGAGAGCTGGCTGGCGAGGAATACATGCTGGCTTAAGTCGTTCCATGCTCAAGGCATTCATCAGAGCAACACAATGTGGGAAAAGAGGAGGGAACATTGCAGGACAAATTCCTATGCTGGAACATTCTTGTCTGCGAGACAGCTCTCCGGAGCGCTAGTATTTGGCCAGGCTGAAATCAGCGCCGCGGTAAGCCAATCTGACAAGCGGAGTGCAACGAGCGCGGCGATATGGGGCCACTTGGCAGGCGGCCGAAGAAAGACGGCTGCCCCGTGAATGTGGTGCCAGAAGGCAAGTTTCAGCAGGGCGTTCCGGGCGAGCTTAATGTGTAGCCGCAGTTGTTCTAGGCGAGTTGTAGCCGAGAAGCTTTCCGTCTCCATTCACGAGACAAGAAAGGCAGAACGCAAGGGCGCACAGGGTTGAGAAGAAAAGTGCGCGTAGGGAGCTCGTTGCGGCAGAAGCGAAAGCCAGGAGCAGCGTGCTCGGTGCGAGAAGTAGACGGAGCTTCGCCTCCTTGGGTAGGAAAGCGCAGCTGGTCACGAAGGGCAGCCAGCGAAGCTTCAGAACAGCAGGCTGTTCTGCTCAGCGTACGAGCCTGAAGTGAGTGGCAAGGGCTAAGGGGACAGTTCCAAGGCATCTAGCTTTCCTGCTAGCAATGCCATTTCTACCCTGCTGTGGAAAACATTGTCCTTTGCCCTTATGCTCCGAGAGGCAGAGAGCAACTCGGCAGTCGCAGTGCAGAGGGAAAGGACACCGTATCCGTGGGAGCGTGACACCGCTTAGGCGGGCAAAGCAGAAAGGTGCCGCCCGGCACTGGCTTTGACTTCCTGAGCTTCCTTGCTAGGACAGCAGCTGCCGAAAGCTGGCAACTAGGCTGCCAGAGTGCAGAATGTAGGCGGTGCGGCACGCCTGCTTGCCGAAAGCCAGTATCAGCGAGACAGCGTGCTAGGCTCTGTTTCACAGCTCCTTGGAGAACACGCACTGGAAGAATGCCCTCTCTGTTCCGCAAAAGCTCTGCCACAGTGAAGGTGGAAGAAGCAGCCTGTGGCCACGGGCAGAGTGGTCAACAGCTGCGCCTAACTTTCCCAAGCTGCAAGAGCATTCTCGGCTGAGTTCTGCTTTGACAGAGCTATTGCTGAACTTTTGCAGTCCCGGAAGCTGCTGAAACCAAGGCTGTGTTCTGCCTCTTCATTCTTGGCTTTCTGTGCTCCAGCGAGTTGTGAAGCTCGGACACGGCATTCAGCTTTGCCGCCTCTCTGCACGGAAAGCACTAGACAGAACTAGTGTGCTTCGTGCATGCTCTCTCCTCGCTTTTATGGTCACTGCTCTGCTTTTTGCTTGGCAGCGTTCAAAGGGTCCACGGCATACATCTTGCACAGCAAGAGGTGGCCGGCGAGGAATACTTGCTGGCTTAAGTCGTTCCATGCTCAAGGCATTCATCAGAGCAACACAATGTGGGAAAAGAGGAGGGAACATTGCAGGACAAATTTCTATGCTGGAACATTCTTGTCTGCGAGACAGCTCTCCGCAGCGCTAGTATTTGGCCAGGCTGAAATCAGTGCCGCGGTAAGCCAATCTTACAAGCGGAGTGCAACGAGCGCGGCGATATGGGGCCACTTGGCAGGTGGCCGAAGAAAGACGGCTGCCCCGTGAATGTGGTGCCAGAAGGCAAGTTTCAGCAGGGCGTTCCGGGCGAGCTTAATGTGTAGCCGCAGTTGTTCTAGGCGAGTTGTAGCCGAGAAGCTTTCCGTCTCCATTCACGAGACAAGAAAGGCAGAACGCAAGGGCGCACAGGGTTGAGAAGAAAAGTGCGCGTAGCGAGCTCGTTGCGGCAGAAGCGAAAGCCAGGAGCAGCGTGCTCGGTGCGAGAAGTAGACGGCGCTTCGCCTCCTTGGGTAGGAAAGCGCAGCTGGTCACGAACGGCAGCCAGCGAAGCTTCAGAACAGCAGGCTGTTCTGCTCAGCGTACGAGCCTGAAGTGAGTGGCAAGGGCTAAGGGGACAGTTCCAAGGCATCCAGCTTTCCTGCTAGCAATGCCATTTCTACCCTGCTGTGGAAAACATTGTCCTTTGCCCTTATGCTCCGAGAGGCAGAGAGCAACACGGCAGACGCAGTGCAGAGGGAAAGGACACCGTATCCGTGGGAGCGTGACGCCGCTTAGGCGGGCAAAGCAGAAAGGTGCCGCCCGGCACTGGCTTTGACTTCCTGAGCTTCCTTGCTAGGACAGCAGCTGCCGAAAGCTGGCAACTAGGCTGCCAGAGTGCAGAATGTAGGCGGTGCGGCACGCCTGCTTGCCGAAAGCCAGTATCAGCGAGACAGCGTGCTAGGCTCTGTTTCACAGCTCCTTGGAGAACACGCACTGGAAGAATGCCCTCTCTGTTCCGCAAAAGCTCTGCCACAGTGAAGGTGGAAGAAGCAGCCTGTGGCCACGGGCAGAGTGGTCAACAGCTGCGCCTAACTTTCCCAAGCTGCGAGAGCATTCTCGGCTGAGTTCTGCTTTGACAGAGCTATTGCTGAACTTTTGCAGTCCCGGAAGCTGCTGAAACCAAGGCTGTGTTCTGCCTCTTCATTCTTGGCTTTCTGTGCTCCAGCGAGTTGTGAAGCTCGGACACGGCATTCAGCTTTGCCGCCTCTCTGCACGGAAAGCACTAGACAGAACTGGTGTGCTTCGTGCATGCTCTCTCCTCGCTTTTATGGTCACTGCTCTGCTTTTTGCTTGGCAGCGTTCAAAGGGTCCACAGCATACATCTTGCACAGCGAGAGGTGGCCGGCGAGGAATACTTGCTGGCTTAAGTCGTTCCATGCTCAAGGCATTCATCAGAGCAACACAATGTGGGAAAAGAGGAGGGAACATTGCAGGACAAATTTCTATGCTGGAACATTCTTGTCTGCGAGACAGCTCTCCGCAGCGCTAGTATTTGGCCAGGCTGAAATCAGCGCCGCGGTAAGCCAATCTGACAAGCGGAGTGCAACGAGCGCGGCGATATGGGGCCACTTGGCAGGTGGCCGAAGAAAGACGGCTGCCCCGTGAATGTGGTGCCAGAAGGCAAGTTTCAGCAGGGCGTTCCGGGCGAGCTTAATGTGTAGCCGCAGTTGTTCTAGGCGAGTTGTAGCCGAGAAGCTTTCCGTCTCCATTCACGAGACAAGAAAGGCAGAACGCAAGGGCGCACAGGGTTGAGAAGAAAAGTGCGCGTAGCGAGCTCGTTGCGGCAGAAGCGAAAGCCAGGAGCAGCGTGCTCGGTGCGAGAAATAGACGGCGTTTCGCCTCCTTGGGTAGGAAAGCGCAGCTGGTCACGAAGGGCAGCCAGCGAAGCTTCAGAACAGCAGGCTGTTCTGCTCAGCTTACGAGCCTGAAGTGAGTGGCAAGGGCTAAGGGGACAGTTCCAAGGCATCTAGCTTTCCTGCTAGCAATGCCATTTCTACCCTGCTGTGGAAAACATTGTCCTTTGCCCTTATGCTCCGAGAGGCAGAGAGCAACTCGGCAGACGCAGTGCAGAGGGAAAGGACACCGTATCCGTGGGAGCGTGACGCCGCTTAGGCGGGCAAAGCAGAAAGGCGCCGCCCGGCACTGGCTTTGACTTCCTGAGCTTCCTTGATTGGACAGCAGCTGCTGAAAGCTGGCAACTAGGCTGCCAGAGTGCAGAATGTAGGCGGTGCGGCACACCTGCTTGCCGAAAGCCAGTATCAGCGAGACAGCGTGCTAGGCTCTGTTTCACAGCTCCTTAGAGAACACGCACTGGAAGAATGCCCTCTCTGTTCCGCAAAAGCTCTGCCACAGTGAAGGTGGAAGAAGCAGCCTGTGGCCACGGGCAGAGCTGGTCAACAGCTGCGCCTAACTTTCCCAAGCTGCGAGAGCATTCTCGGCTGAGTTCTGCTTTGACAGAGCTATTGCTGAACTTTTGCAGTCCCGGAAGCTGCTGAAACCAAGGCTGTGTTCTGCCTCTTCATTCTTGCCTTCCAGTGCTCCAGCGAGTTGTGAAGCTCGGACACGGCATTCAGCTTTGCCGCCTCTCTGCACGGAAAGCACTAGACAGAACTAGTGTGCTTCGTGCATGCTCTCTCCTCGCTTTTCTGGTCACTGCTCTGCTTTTTGCTTGGCAGCGTTCAAAGGGTCCACGGCATACCTCTTGCACAGCGAGAGCTGGCTGGCGAGGAATACATGCTGGCTTAAGTCGTTACATGCTCAAGGCATTCATCAGAGCAACACAATGTGGGAAAAGAGGAGGGAACATTGCAGGACAAATTCCTATGCTGGAACATTCTTGTCTGCGAGACAGCTCTCCGCAGCGCTAGTATTTGGCCAGGCTGAAATCAGCGCCGCGGTAAGCCAATCTGACAAGCGGAGTGCAACGAGCGCGGCGATATGGGGCCACTTGGCAGGCGGCCGAAGAAAGACGGCTGCCCCGTGAATGTGGTGCCAGAAGGCAAGTTTCAGCAGGGCGTTCCGGGCGAGCTTAATGTGTAGCCGCAGTTGTTCTAGGCGAGTTGTAGCCGAGAAGCTTTCCGTCTCCATTCACGAGACAAGAAAGGCAGAACGCAAGGGCGCACAGGGTTGAGAAGAAAAGTGCGCGTAGGGAGCTCGTTGCGGCAGAAGCGAAAGCCAGGAGCAGCGTGCTCGGTGCGAGAAGTAGACGGCGCTTCGCCTCCTTGGGTAGGAAAGCGCAGCTGGTCACGAAGGGCAGCCAGCGAAGCTTCAGAACAGCAGGCTGTTCTGCTCAGCGTACGAGCCTGAAGTGAGTGGCAAGGGCTAAGGGGACAGTTCCAAGGCATCTAGCTTTCCTGCTAGCAATGCCATTTCTACCCTGCTGTGGAAAACATTGTCCTTTGCCCTTATGCTCCGAGAGGCAGAGAGCAACTCGGCAGTCGCAGTGCAGAGGGAAAGGACACCGTATCCGTGGGAGCGTGACACCGCTTAGGCGGGCAAAGCAGAAAGGTGCCGCCCGGCACTGGCTTTGACTTCCTGAGCTTCCTTGCTAGGACAGCAGCTGCCGAAAGCTGGCAACTAGGCTGCCAGAGTGCAGAATGTAGGCGGTGCGGCACGCCTGCTTGCCGAAAGCCAGTATCAGCGAGACAGCGTGCTAGGCTCTGTTTCACAGCTCCTTGGAGAACACGCACTGGAAGAATGCCCTCTGTGTTCCGCAAAAGCTCTGCCACAGTGAAGGTGGAAGAAGCAGCCTGTGGCCACGGGCAGAGTGGTCAACAGCTGCGCCTAACTTTCCCAAGCTGCAAGAGCATTCTCGGCTGAGTTCTGCTTTGACAGAGCTATTGCTGAACTTTTGCAGTCCCGGAAGCTGCTGAAACCAAGGCTGTGTTCTGCCTCTTCATTCTTGGCTTTCTGTGCTCCAGCGAGTTGTGAAGCTCGGACACGGCATTCAGCTTTGCCGCCTCTCTGCACGGAAAGCACTAGACAGAACTAGTGTGCTTCGTGCATGCTCTCTCCTCGCTTTTATGGTCACTGCTCTGCTTTTTGCTTGGCAGCGTTCAAAGGGTCCACGGCATACATCTTGCACAGCAAGAGGTGGCCGGCGAGGAATACTTGCTGGCTTAAGTCGTTCCATGCTCAAGGCATTCATCAGAGCAACACAATGTGGGAAAAGAGGAGGGAACATTGCAGGACAAATTTCTATGCTGGAACATTCTTGTCTGCGAGACAGCTCTCCGCAGCGCTAGTATTTGGCCAGGCTGAAATCAGTGCCGCGGTAAGCCAATCTTACAAGCGGAGTGCAACGAGCGCGGCGATATGGGGCCACTTGGCAGGTGGCCGAAGAAAGACGGCTGCCCCGTGAATGTGGTGCCAGAAGGCAAGTTTCAGCAGGGCGTTCCGGGCGAGCTTAATGTGTAGCCGCAGTTGTTCTAGGCGAGTTGTAGCCGAGAAGCTTTCCGTCTCCATTCACGAGACAAGAAAGGCAGAACGCAAGGGCGCACAGGGTTGAGAAGAAAATGCGCGTAGCGAGCTCGTTGCGGCAGAAGCGAAAGCCAGGAGCAGCGTGCTCGGTGCGAGAAGTAGACGGCGCTTCGCCTCCTTGGGTAGGAAAGCGCAGCTGGTCATGAACGGCAGCCAGCGAAGCTTCAGAACAGCAGGCTGTTCTGCTCAGCGTACGAGCCTGAAGTGAGTGGCAAGGGCTAAGGGGACAGTTCCAAGGCATCCAGCTTTCCTGCCAGCAATGCCATTTCTACCCTGCTGTGGAAAACATTGTCCTTTGCCCTTATGCTCCGAGAGGCAGAGAGCAACACGGCAGACGCAGTGCAGAGGGAAAGGACACCGTATCCGTGGGAGCGTGACGCCGCTTAGGCGGGCAAAGCAGAAAGGTGCCGCCCGGCACTGGCTTTGACTTCCTGAGCTTCCTTGCTAGGACAGCAGCTGCCGAAAGCTGGCAACTAGGCTGCCAGAGTGCAGAATGTAGGCGGTGCGGCACGCCTGCTTGCCGAAAGCCGGTATCAGCGAGACAGCGTGCTAGGCTCTGTTTCACAGCTCCTTGGAGAACACGCACTGGAAGAATGCGCTCTGTGTTCCGCAAAAGCTCTGCCACAGTGAAGGTGGAAGAAGCAGCCTGTGGCCACGGGCAGAGCTGGTCAACAGCTGCGCCTACGTTTCCCAAGCTGTGAGAGCATTCTCGGCTGAATTCTGCTTTGACAGAGCTATTGCTGAACTTTTGCAGTCCCGGAAGCTGCTGAAACCAAGGCTGTGTTCTGCCTCTTCATTCTTGCCTTCCAGTGCTCCAGCGAGTTGTGAAGCTCGGACACGGCATTCAGCTGTGCCGCCACTCTGCACGGAAAGCACTAGACAGAACTAGTGTGCTTCGTGCATGCTCTCTCCTCGCTTTTCTGGTCACTGCTCTGCTTTTTGCTTGGCAGCGTTCAAAGGGTCCACGGCATACATCTTGCACAGCGAGAGCTGGCTGGCGAGGAATACATGCTGGCTTAAGTCGTTCCATGCTCAAGGCATTCATCAGAGCAACACAATGTGGGAAAAGAGGAGGGAACATTGCAGGACAAATTCCTATGCTGGAACATTCTTGTCTGCGAGACAGCTCTCCGCAGCGCTAGTATTTGGCCAGGCTGAAATCAGCGCCGCGGTAAGCCAATCTGACAAGCGGAGTGCAACGAGCGCGGCGATATGGGGCCACTTGGCAGGCGGCCGAAGAAAGACGGCTGCCCCGTGAATGTGGTGCCAGAAGGCAAGTTTCAGCAGGGCGTTCCGGGCGAGCTTAATGTGTAGCCGCAGTTGTTCTAGGCGAGTTGTAGCCGAGAAGCTTTCCGTCTCCATTCACGAGACAAGAAAGGCAGAACGCAAGGGCGCACAGGGTTGAGAAGAAAAGTGCGCGTAGGGAGCTCGTTGCGGCAGAAGCGAAAGCCAGGAGCAGCGTGCTCGGTGCGAGAAGTAGACGGCGCTTCGCCTCCTTGGGTAGGAAAGCGCAGCTGGTCACGAAGGGCAGCCAGCGAAGCTTCAGAACAGCAGGCTGTTCTGCTCAGCGTACGAGCCTGAAGTGAGTGGCAAGGGCTAAGGGGACAGTTCCAAGGCATCTAGCTTTCCTGCTAGCAATGCCATTTCTACCCTGCTGTGGAAAACATTGTCCTTTGCCCTTATGCTCCGAGAGGCAGAGAGCAACTCGGCAGTCGCAGTGCAGAGGGAAAGGACACCGTATCCGTGGGAGCGTGACACCGCTTAGGCGGGCAAAGCAGAAAGGTGCCGCCCGGCACTGGCTTTGACTTCCTGAGCTTCCTTGCTAGGACAGCAGCTGCCGAAAGCTGGCAACTAGGCTGCCAGAGTGCAGAATGTAGGCGGTGCGGCACGCCTGCTTGCCGAAAGCCAGTATCAGCGAGACAGCGTGCTAGGCTCTGTTTCACAGCTCCTTGGAGAACACGCACTGGAAGAATGCCCTCTCTGTTCCGCAAAAGCCCTGCCACAGTGAAGGTGGAAGAAGCAGCCTGTGGCCACGGGCAGAGTGGTCAACAGCTGCGCCTAACTTTCCCAAGCTGCAAGAGCATTCTCGGCTGAGTTCTGCTTTGACAGAGCTATTGCTGGACTTTTGCAGTCCCGGAAGCTGCTGAAACCAAGGCTGTGTTCTGCCTCTTCATTCTTGGCTTTCTGTACTCCAGCGAGTTGTGAAGCTCGGACACGGCATTCAGCTTTGCCGCCTCTCTGCACGGAAAGCACTAGACAGAACTAGTGTGCTTCGTGCATGCTCTCTCCTCGCTTTTCTAAAGGTCACTGCTCTGCTTTTTGCTTGTCAGCGTTCAAAGGGTCCACGGCATACATCTTGCACAGCGAGAGGTGGCCGGCGAGGAATACTTGCTGGCTTAAGTCGTTCCATGCTCAAGGCATTCATCAGAGCAACACAATGTGGGAAAAGAGGAGGGAACATTGCAGGACAAATTTCTATGCTGGAACATTCTTGTCTGCGAGACAGCTCTCCGCAGCGCTAGTATTTGGCCAGGCTGAAATCAGCGCCGCGGTAAGCCAATCTGACAAGCGGAGTGCAACGAGCGCGGCGATATGGGGCCACTTGGCAGGTGGCCGAAGAAAGACGGCTGCCCCGTGAATGTGGTGCCAGAAGGCAAGTTTCAGCAGGGCGTTCCGGGCGAGCTTAATGTGTAGCCGCAGTTGTTCTAGGCGAGTTGTAGCCGAGAAGCTTTCCGTCTCCATTCACGAGACAAGAAAGGCAGAACGCAAGGGCGCACAGGGTTGAGAAGAAAAGTGCGCGTAGCGAGCTCGTTGCGGCAGAAGCGAAAGCCAGGAGCAGCGTGCTCGGTGCGAGAAGTAGACGGAGCTTCGGCTCCTTGGGTAGGAAAGCGCAGCTGGTCACGAAGGGCAGCCAGCGAAGCTTCAGAACAGCAGGCTGTTCTGCTCAGCGTACGAGCCTGAAGTGAGTGGCAAGGGCTAAGGGGACAGTTCCAAGGCATCTAGCTTTCCTGCTAGCAATGCCATTTCTACCCTGCTGTGGAAAACATTGTCCTTTGCCCTTATGCTCCGAGAGGCAGAGAGCAACTTGGCAGACGCAGTGCAGAGGGAAAGGACACCGTATCCGTGGGAGCGTGATGCCGCTTAGGCGGGCAAAGCAGAAAGGTGCCGCCCGGCACTGGCTTTGACTTCCTGAGCTTCCTTGCTAGGACAGCAGCTGCCGAAAGCTGGCAACTAGGCTGCCAGAGTGCAGAATGTAGGCGGTGCGGCACGCCTGCTTGCCGAAAGCCAGTATCAGCGAGACAGCGTGCTAGGCTCTGTTTCACAGCTCCTTGGAGAACACGCACTGGAAGAATGACCTCTCTGTTCCGCAAAAGCTCTGCCACAGTGAAGGTGGAAGAAGCAGCCTGTGGCCACGGGCAGAGTGGTCAACAGCTGCGCCTAACTTTCCCAAGCTGCGAGAGCATTCTCGGCTGAGTTCTGCTTTGACAGAGCTATTGCTGAACTTTTGCAGTCCCGGAAGCTGCTGAAACCAAGGCTGTGTTCTGCCTCTTCATTCTTGGCTTTCTGTGCTCCAGCGAGTTGTGAAGCTCGGACACGGCATTCAGCTTTGCCGCCTCTCTGCACGGAAAGCACTAGACAGAACTAGTGTGCTTCGTGCATGCTCTCTCCTCGCTTTTATGGTCACTGCTCTGCTTTTTGCTTGGCAGCGTTCAAAGGGTCCACGGCATACATCTTGCACAGCGAGAGGTGGCCGGCGAGGAATACTTGCTGGCTTAAGTCGTTCCATGCTCAAGGCATTCATCAGAGCAACACAATGTGGGAAAAGAGGAGGGAACATTGCAGGACAAATTTCTATGCTGGAACATTCTTGTCTGCGAGACAGCTCTCCGCAGCGCTAGTATTTGGCCAGGCTGAAATCAGCGCCGCGGTAAGCCAATCTGACAAGCGGAGTGCAACGAGCACGGCGATATGGGGCCACTTGGCAGGTGGCCGAAGAAAGACGGCTGCCCCGTGAATGTGGTGCCAGAAGGCAAGTTTCAGCAGGGCGTTCCGGGCGAGCTTAATGTGTAGCCGCAGTTGTTCTAGGCGAGTTGTAGCCGAGAAGCTTTCCGTCTCCATTCACGAGACAAGAAAGGCAGAACGCAAGGGCGCACAGGGTTGAGAAGAAAAGTGCGCGTAGCGAGCTCGTTGCGGCAGAAGCGAAAGCCAGGAGCAGCGTGCTCGGTGCGAGAAGTAGACGGCGTTTCGCCTCCTTGGGTAGGAAAGCGCAGCTGGTCACGAACTGCAGCCAGCGAAACTTCAGAACAGCAGGCTGTTCTGCTCAGCTTACGAGCCTGAAGTGAGTGGCAAGGGCTAAGGGGACAGTTCCAAGGCATCTAGCTTTCCTGCTAGCAATGCCATTTCTACCCTGCTGTGGAAAACATTGTCCTTTGCCCTTATGCTCCGAGAGGCAGAGAGCAACTCGGCAGACGCAGTGCAGAGGGAAAGGACACCGTATCCGTGGGAGCGTGACGCCGCTTAGGCGGGCAAAGCAGAAAGGTGCCGCCCGGCACTGGCTTTGACTTCCTGAGCTTCCTTGCTCGGACAGCAGCTGCCGAAAGCTGGCAACTAGGCTGCCAGAGTGCAGAATGTAGGCGGTGCGGCACGCCTGCTTGCCGAAAGCCAGTATCAGCGAGACAGCGTGCTAGGCTCTGTTTCACAGCTCCTTGGAGAACACGCACTGGAAGAATGCCCTCTCTGTTCCGCAATAGCTCTGCCACAGTGAAGGTGGAAGAAGCACCCTGTGGCCACGGGCAGAGCTGGTCAACAGCTGCGCCTAACTTTCCCAAGCTGCGAGAGCATTCTCGGCTGAGTTCTGCTTTGACAGAGCTATTGCTGAACTTTTGCAGTCCCGGAAGCTGCTGAAACCAAGGCTGTGTTCTGCCTCTTCATTCTTGGCTTTCTGTGCTCCAGCGAGTTGTGAAGCTCGGACACGGCATTCAGCTTTGCCGCCTCTCTGCACGGAAAGCACTAGACAGAACTAGTGTGCTTCGTGCATGCTCTCTCCTCGCTTTTATGGTCACTGCTCTGCTTTTTGCTTGGCAGCGTTCAAAGGGTCCACGGCATACATCTTGCACAGCAAGAGGTGGCCGGCGAGGAATACTTGCTGGCTTAAGTCGTTCCATGCTCAAGGCATTCATCAGAGCAACACAATGTGGGAAAAGAGGAGGGAACATTGCAGGACAAATTTCTATGCTGGAACATTCTTGTCTGCGAGACAGCTCTCCGCAGCGCTAGTATTTGGCCAGGCTGAAATCAGCGCCGCGGTAAGCCAATCTGACAAGCGGAGTGCAACGAGCGCGGCGATATGGGGCCACTTGGCAGGTGGCCGAAGAAAGACGGCTGCCCCGTGAATGTGGTGCCAGAAGGCAAGTTTCAGCAGGGCGTTCCGGGCGAGCTTAATGTGTAGCCGCAGTTGTTCTAGGCGAGTTGTAGCCGAGAAGCTTTCCGTCTCCATTCACGAGACAAGAAAGGCAGAACGCAAGGGCGCACAGGGTTGAGAAGAAAAGTGCGCGTAGCGAGCTCGTTGCGGCAGAAGCGAAAGCCAGGTGCAGCGTGCTCGGTGCGAGAAGTAGACGGCGCTTCGCCTCCTTGGGTAGGAAAGCGCAGCTGGTCACGAAGGGCAGCCAGCGAAGCTTCAGAACAGCAGGCTGTTCTGCTCAGCGTACGAGCCTGAAGTGAGTGGCAAGGGCTAAGGGGACAGTTCCAAGGCATCTAGCTTTCCTGCTAGCAATGCCATTTCTACCCTGCTGTGGAAAACATTGTCCTTTGCCCTTATGCTCCGAGAGGCAGAGAGCAACTCGGCAGACGCAGTGCAGAGGGAAAGGACACCGTATCCGTGGGAGCGTGATGCCGCTTAGGCGGGCAAAGCAGAAAGGTGCCGCCCGGCACTGGCTTTGACTTCCTGAGCTTCCTTGCTAGGACAGCAGCTGCCGAAAGCTGGCAACTAGGCTGCCAGAGTGCAGAATGTAGGCGGTGCGGCACGCCTGCTTGCCGAAAGCCGGTATCAGCGAGACAGCGTGCTAGGCTCTGTTTCACAGCTCCTTGGAGAACACGCACTGGAAGAATGCCCTCTGTGTTCCGCAAAAGCTCTGCCACAGTGAAGGTGGAAGAAGCAGCCTGTGGCCACGGGCAGAGCTGGTCAACAGCTGCGCCTACGTTTCCCAAGCTGTGAGAGCATTCTCGGCTGAATTCTGCTTTGACAGAGCTATTGCTGAACTTTTGCAGTCCCGGAAGCTGCTGAAACCAAGGCTGTGTTCTGCCTCTTCATTCTTGCCTTCCAGTGCTCCAGCGAGTTGTGAAGCTCGGACACGGCATTCAGCTTTGCCGCCTCTCTGCACGGAAAGCACTAGACAGAACTAGTGTGCTTCGTGCATGCTCTCTCCTCGCTTTTCTGGTCACTGCTCTGCTTTTTGCTTGGCAGCGTTCAAAGGGTCCACGGCATACCTCTTGCACAGCGAGAGCTGGCTGGCGAGGAATACATGCTGGCATAAGTCGTTACATGCTCAAGGCATTCATCAGAGCAACACAATGTGGGAAAAGAGGAGGGAACATTGCAGGACAAATTCCTATGCTGGAACATTCTTGTCTGCGAGACAGCTCTCCGCAGCGCTAGTATTTGGCCAGGCTGAAATCAGCGCCGCGGTAAGCCAATCTGACAAGCGGAGTGCAACGAGCGCGGCGATATGGGGCCACTTGGCAGGCGGCCGAAGAAAGACGGCTGCCCCGTGAATGTGGTGCCAGAAGGCAAGTTTCAGCAGGGCGTTCCGGGCGAGCTTAATGTGTAGCCGCAGTTGTTCTAGGCGAGTTGTAGCCGAGAAGCTTTCCGTCTCCATTCACGAGACAAGAAAGGCAGAACGCAAGGGCGCACAGGGTTGAGAAGAAAAGTGCGCGTAGCGAGCTCGTTGCGGCAGAAGCGAAAGCCAGGAGCAGCGTGCTCGGTGCGAGAAGTAGACGGCGCTTCGCCTCCTTGGGTAGGAAAGCGCAGCTGGTCACGAAGGGCAGCCAGCGAAGCTTCAGAACAGCAGGCTGTTCTGCTCAGCGTACGAGCCTGAAGTGAGTGGCAAGGGCTAAGGGGACAGTTCCAAGGCATCTAGCTTTCCTGCTAGCAATGCCATTTCTACCCTGCTGTGGAAAACATTGTCCTTTGCCCTTATGCTCCGAGAGGCAGAGAGCAACTCGGCAGTCGCAGTGCAGAGGGAAAGGACACCGTATCCGTGGGAGCGTGACACCGCTTAGGCGGGCAAAGCAGAAAGGTGCCGCCCGGCACTGGCTTTGACTTCCTGAGCTTCCTTGCTAGGACAGCAGCTGCCGAAAGCTGGCAACTAGGCTGCCAGAGTGCAGAATGTAGGCGGTGCGGCACGCCTGCTTGCCGAAAGCCAGTATCAGCGAGACAGCGTGCTAGGCTCTGTTTCACAGCTCCTTGGAGAACACGCACTGGAAGAATGCCCTCTCTGTTCCGCAAAAGCCCTGCCACAGTGAAGGTGGAAGAAGCAGCCTGTGGCCACGGGCAGAGTGGTCAACAGCTGCGCCTAACTTTCCCAAGCTGCAAGAGCATTCTCGGCTGAGTTCTGCTTTGACAGAGCTATTGCTGGACTTTTGCAGTCCCGGAAGCTGCTGAAACCAAGGCTGTGTTCTGCCTCTTCATTCTTGGCTTTCTGTACTCCAGCGAGTTGTGAAGCTCGGACACGGCATTCAGCTTTGCCGCCTCTCTGCACGGAAAGCACTAGACAGAACTAGTGTGCTTCGTGCATGCTCTCTCCTCGCTTTTCTGGTCACTGCTCTGCTTTTTGCTTGTCAGCGTTCAAAGGGTCCACGGCATACATCTTGCACAGCGAGAGGTGGCCGGCGAGGAATACTTGCTGGCTTAAGTCGTTCCATGCTCAAGGCATTCATCAGAGCAACACAATGTGGGAAAAGAGGAGGGAACATTGCAGGACAAATTTCTATGCTGGAACATTCTTGTCTGCGAGACAGCTCTCCGCAGCGCTAGTATTTGGCCAGGCTGAAATCAGCGCCGCGGTAAGCCAATCTGACAAGCGGAGTGCAACGAGCGCGGCGATATGGGGCCACTTGGCAGGTGGCCGAAGAAAGACGGCTGCCCCGTGAATGTGGTGCCAGAAGGCAAGTTTCAGCAGGGCGTTCCGGGCGAGCTTAATGTGTAGCCGCAGTTGTTCTAGGCGAGTTGTAGCCGAGAAGCTTTCCGTCTCCATTCACGAGACAAGAAAGGCAGAACGCAAGGGCGCACAGGGTTGAGAAGAAAAGTGCGCGTAGCGAGCTCGTTGCGGCAGAAGCGAAAGCCAGGAGCAGCGTGCTCGGTGCGAGAAGTAGACGGAGCTTCGGCTCCTTGGGTAGGAAAGCGCAGCTGGTCACGAAGGGCAGCCAGCGAAGCTTCAGAACAGCAGGCTGTTCTGCTCAGCGTACGAGCCTGAAGTGAGTGGCAAGGGCTAAGGGGACAGTTCCAAGGCATCTAGCTTTCCTGCTAGCAATGCCATTTCTACCCTGCTGTGGAAAACATTGTCCTTTGCCCTTATGCTCCGAGAGGCAGAGAGCAACTTGGCAGACGCAGTGCAGAGGGAAAGGACACCGTATCCGTGGGAGCGTGATGCCGCTTAGGCGGGCAAAGCAGAAAGGTGCCGCCCGGCACTGGCTTTGACTTCCTGAGCTTCCTTGCTAGGACAGCAGCTGCCGAAAGCTGGCAACTAGGCTGCCAGAGTGCAGAATGTAGGCGGTGCGGCACGCCTGCTTGCCGAAAGCCAGTATCAGCGAGACAGCGTGCTAGGCTCTGTTTCACAGCTCCTTGGAGAACACGCACTGGAAGAATGACCTCTCTGTTCCGCAAAAGCTCTGCCACAGTGAAGGTGGAAGAAGCAGCCTGTGGCCACGGGCAGAGTGGTCAACAGCTGCGCCTAACTTTCCCAAGCTGCGAGAGCATTCTCGGCTGAGTTCTGCTTTGACAGAGCTATTGCTGAACTTTTGCAGTCCCGGAAGCTGCTGAAACCAAGGCTGTGTTCTGCCTCTTCATTCTTGGCTTTCTGTGCTCCAGCGAGTTGTGAAGCTCGGACACGGCATTCAGCTTTGCCGCCTCTCTGCACGGAAAGCACTAGACAGAACTAGTGTGCTTCGTGCATGCTCTCTCCTCGCTTTTATGGTCACTGCTCTGCTTTTTGCTTGGCAGCGTTCAAAGGGTCCACGGCATACATCTTGCACAGCGAGAGGTGGCCGGCGAGGAATACTTGCTGGCTTAAGTCGTTCCATGCTCAAGGCATTCATCAGAGCAACACAATGTGGGAAAAGAGGAGGGAACATTGCAGGACAAATTTCTATGCTGGAACATTCTTGTCTGCGAGACAGCTCTCCGCAGCGCTAGTATTTGGCCAGGCTGAAATCAGCGCCGCGGTAAGCCAATCTGACAAGCGGAGTGCAACGAGCACGGCGATATGGGGCCACTTGGCAGGTGGCCGAAGAAAGACGGCTGCCCCGTGAATGTGGTGCCAGAAGGCAAGTTTCAGCAGGGCGTTCCGGGCGAGCTTAATGTGTAGCCGCAGTTGTTCTAGGCGAGTTGTAGCCGAGAAGCTTTCCGTCTCCATTCACGAGACAAGAAAGGCAGAACGCAAGGGCGCACAGGGTTGAGAAGAAAAGTGCGCGTAGCGAGCTCGTTGCGGCAGAAGCGAAAGCCAGGAGCAGCGTGCTCGGTGCGAGAAATAGACGGCGTTTCGCCTCCTTGGGTAGGAAAGCGCAGCTGGTCACGAACTGCAGCCAGCGAAACTTCAGAACAGCAGGCTGTTCTGCTCAGCTTACGAGCCTGAAGTGAGTGGCAAGGGCTAAGGGGACAGTTCCAAGGCATCTAGCTTTCCTGCTAGCAATGCCATTTCTACCCTGCTGTGGAAAACATTGTCCTTTGCCCTTATGCTCCGAGAGGCAGAGAGCAACTCGGCAGACGCAGTGCAGAGGGAAAGGACACCGTATCCGTGGGAGCGTGACGCCGCTTAGGCGGGCAAAGCAGAAAGGTGCCGCCCGGCACTGGCTTTGACTTCCTGAGCTTCCTTGCTCGGACAGCAGCTGCCGAAAGCTGGCAACTAGGCTGCCAGAGTGCAGAATGTAGGCGGTGCGGCACGCCTGCTTGCCGAAAGCCAGTATCAGCGAGACAGCGTGCTAGGCTCTGTTTCACAGCTCCTTGGAGAACACGCACTGGAAGAATGCCCTCTCTGTTCCGCAATAGCTCTGCCACAGTGAAGGTGGAAGAAGCACCCTGTGGCCACGGGCAGAGCTGGTCAACAGCTGCGCCTAACTTTCCCAAGCTGCGAGAGCATTCTCGGCTGAGTTCTGCTTTGACAGAGCTATTGCTGAACTTTTGCAGTCCCGGAAGCTGCTGAAACCAAGGCTGTGTTCTGCCTCTTCATTCTTGGCTTTCTGTGCTCCAGCGAGTTGTGAAGCTCGGACACGGCATTCAGCTTTGCCGCCTCTCTGCACGGAAAGCACTAGACAGAACTAGTGTGCTTCGTGCATGCTCTCTCCTCGCTTTTATGGTCACTGCTCTGCTTTTTGCTTGGCAGCGTTCAAAGGGTCCACGGCATACATCTTGCACAGCAAGAGGTGGCCGGCGAGGAATACTTGCTGGCTTAAGTCGTTCCATGCTCAAGGCATTCATCAGAGCAACACAATGTGGGAAAAGAGGAGGGAACATTGCAGGACAAATTTCTATGCTGGAACATTCTTGTCTGCGAGACAGCTCTCCGCAGCGCTAGTATTTGGCCAGGCTGAAATCAGCGCCGCGGTAAGCCAATCTGACAAGCGGAGTGCAACGAGCGCGGCGATATGGGGCCACTTGGCAGGTGGCCGAAGAAAGACGGCTGCCCCGTGAATGTGGTGCCAGAAGGCAAGTTTCAGCAGGGCGTTCCGGGCGAGCTTAATGTGTAGCCGCAGTTGTTCTAGGCGAGTTGTAGCCGAGAAGCTTTCCGTCTCCATTCACGAGACAAGAAAGGCAGAACGCAAGGGCGCACAGGGTTGAGAAGAAAAGTGCGCGTAGCGAGCTCGTTGCGGCAGAAGCGAAAGCCAGGTGCAGCGTGCTCGGTGCGAGAAGTAGACGGCGCTTCGCCTCCTTGGGTAGGAAAGCGCAGCTGGTCACGAAGGGCAGCCAGCGAAGCTTCAGAACAGCAGGCTGTTCTGCTCAGCGTACGAGCCTGAAGTGAGTGGCAAGGGCTAAGGGGACAGTTCCAAGGCATCTAGCTTTCCTGCTAGCAATGCCATTTCTACCCTGCTGTGGAAAACATTGTCCTTTGCCCTTATGCTCCGAGAGGCAGAGAGCAACTCGGCAGACGCAGTGCAGAGGGAAAGGACACCGTATCCGTGGGAGCGTGATGCCGCTTAGGCGGGCAAAGCAGAAAGGTGCCGCCCGGCACTGGCTTTGACTTCCTGAGCTTCCTTGCTAGGACAGCAGCTGCCGAAAGCTGGCAACTAGGCTGCCAGAGTGCAGAATGTAGGCGGTGCGGCACGCCTGCTTGCCGAAAGCCGGTATCAGCGAGACAGCGTGCTAGGCTCTGTTTCACAGCTCCTTGGAGAACACGCACTGGAAGAATGCCCTCTGTGTTCCGCAAAAGCTCTGCCACAGTGAAGGTGGAAGAAGCAGCCTGTGGCCACGGGCAGAGCTGGTCAACAGCTGCGCCTACGTTTCCCAAGCTGTGAGAGCATTCTCGGCTGAATTCTGCTTTGACAGAGCTATTGCTGAACTTTTGCAGTCCCGGAAGCTGCTGAAACCAAGGCTGTGTTCTGCCTCTTCATTCTTGCCTTCCAGTGCTCCAGCGAGTTGTGAAGCTCGGACACGGCATTCAGCTTTGCCGCCTCTCTGCACGGAAAGCACTAGACAGAACTAGTGTGCTTCGTGCATGCTCTCTCCTCGCTTTTCTGGTCACTGCTCTGCTTTTTGCTTGGCAGCGTTCAAAGGGTCCACGGCATACCTCTTGCACAGCGAGAGCTGGCTGGCGAGGAATACATGCTGGCATAAGTCGTTACATGCTCAAGGCATTCATCAGAGCAACACAATGTGGGAAAAGAGGAGGGAACATTGCAGGACAAATTCCTATGCTGGAACATTCTTGTCTGCGAGACAGCTCTCCGCAGCGCTAGTATTTGGCCAGGCTGAAATCAGCGCCGCGGTAAGCCAATCTGACAAGCGGAGTGCAACGAGCGCGGCGATATGGGGCCACTTGGCAGGCGGCCGAAGAAAGACGGCTGCCCCGTGAATGTGGTGCCAGAAGGCAAGTTTCAGCAGGGCGTTCCGGGCGAGCTTAATGTGTAGCCGCAGTTGTTCTAGGCGAGTTGTAGCCGAGAAGCTTTCCGTCTCCATTCACGAGACAAGAAAGGCAGAACGCAAGGGCGCACAGGGTTGAGAAGAAAAGTGCGCGTAGCGAGCTCGTTGCGGCAGAAGCGAAAGCCAGGAGCAGCGTGCTCGGTGCGAGAAGTAGACGGCGCTTCGCCTCCTTGGGTAGGAAAGCGCAGCTGGTCACGAAGGGCAGCCAGCGAAGCTTCAGAACAGCAGGCTGTTCTGCTCAGCGTACGAGCCTGAAGTGAGTGGCAAGGGCTAAGGGGACAGTTCCAAGGCATCTAGCTTTCCTGCTAGCAATGCCATTTCTACCCTGCTGTGGAAAACATTGTCCTTTGCCCTTATGCTCCGAGAGGCAGAGAGCAACTCGGCAGTCGCAGTGCAGAGGGAAAGGACACCGTATCCGTGGGAGCGTGACACCGCTTAGGCGGGCAAAGCAGAAAGGTGCCGCCCGGCACTGGCTTTGACTTCCTGAGCTTCCTTGCTAGGACAGCAGCTGCCGAAAGCTGGCAACTAGGCTGCCAGAGTGCAGAATGTAGGCGGTGCGGCACGCCTGCTTGCCGAAAGCCAGTATCAGCGAGACAGCGTGCTAGGCTCTGTTTCACAGCTCCTTGGAGAACACGCACTGGAAGAATGCCCTCTGTGTTCCGCAAAAGCTCTGCCACAGTGAAGGTGGAAGAAGCAGCCTGTGGCCACGGGCAGAGTGGTCAACAGCTGCGCCTAACTTTCCCAAGCTGCAAGAGCATTCTCGGCTGAGTTCTGCTTTGACAGAGCTATTGCTGAACTTTTGCAGTCCCGGAAGCTGCTGAAACCAAGGCTGTGTTCTGCCTCTTCATTCTTGGCTTTCTGTGCTCCAGCGAGTTGTGAAGCTCGGACACGGCATTCAGCTTTGCCGCCTCTCTGCACGGAAAGCACTAGACAGAACTAGTGTGCTTCGTGCATGCTCTCTCCTCGCTTTTATGGTCACTGCTCTGCTTTTTGCTTGGCAGCGTTCAAAGGGTCCACGGCATACATCTTGCACAGCGAGAGGTGGCCGGCGAGGAATACTTGCTGGCTTAAGTCGTTCCATGCTCAAGGCATTCATCAGAGCAACACAATGTGGGAAAAGAGGAGGGAACATTGCAGGACAAATTTCTATGCTGGAACATTCTTGTCTGCGAGACAGCTCTCCGCAGCGCTAGTATTTGGCCAGGCTGAAATCAGTGCCGCGGTAAGCCAATCTTACAAGCGGAGTGCAACGAGCGCGGCGATATGGGGCCACTTGGCAGGTGGCCGAAGAAAGACGGCTGCCCCGTGAATGTGGTGCCAGAAGGCAAGTTTCAGCAGGGCGTTCCGGGCGAGCTTAATGTGTAGCCGCAGTTGTTCTAGGCGAGTTGTAGCCGAGAAGCTTTCGGTCTCCATTCACGAGACAAGAAAGGCAGAACGCAAGGGCGCACAGGGTTGAGAAGAAAAGTGCGCGTAGCGAGCTCGTTGCGGCAGAAGCGAAAGCCAGGAGCAGCGTGCTCGGTGCGAGAAGTAGACGGCGCTTCGCCTCCTTGGGTAGGAAAGCGCAGCTGGTCACGAACGGCAGCCAGCGAAGCTTCAGAACAGCAGGCTGTTCTGCTCAGCGTACGAGCCTGAAGTGAGTGGCAAGGGCTAAGGGGACAGTTCCAAGGCATCCAGCTTTCCTGCTAGCAATGCCATTTCTACCCTGCTGTGGAAAACATTGTCCTTTGCCCTTATGCTCCGAGAGGCAGAGAGCAACACGGCAGACGCAGTGCAGAGGGAAAGGACACCGTATCCGTGGGAGCGTGACGCCGCTTAGGCGGGCAAAGCAGAAAGGTGCCGCCCGGCACTGGCTTTGACTTCCTGAGCTTCCTTGCTAGGACAGCAGCTGCCGAAAGCTGGCAACTAGGCTGCCAGAGTGCAGAATGTAGGCGGTGCGGCACGCCTGCTTGCCGAAAGCCAGTATCAGCGAGACAGCATGCTAGGCTCTGTTTCACAGCTCCTTGGAGAACACGCACTGGAAGAATGCCCTCTCTGTTCCGCAAAAGCTCTGCCACAGTGAAGGTGGAAGAAGCAGCCTGTGGCCACGGGCAGAGCTGGTCAACAGCTGCGCCTAACTTTCCCAAGCTGCGAGAGCATTCTCAGCCGAGTTCTGCTTTGACAGGGCTATTGCTGAACTTTTGCAGTCCCGGAAGCTGCTGAAACCAAGGCTGTGTTCTGCCTCTTCATTCTTGCCTTCCAGTGCTCCAGCGAGTTGTGAAGCTCGGACACGGCATTCAGCTTTGCCGCCTCTCTGCACGGAAAGCACTAGACAGAACTAGTGTGCTTCGTGCATGCTCTCTCCTCGCTTTTCTGGTCACTGCTCTGCTTTTTGCTTGGCAGCGTTCAAAGGGTCCACGGCATACATCTTGCACAGCGAGAGCTGGCCGGCGAGGAATACTTGCTGGCTTAAGTCGTTCCATGCTCAAGGCATTCATCAGAGCAACACAATGTGGGAAAAGAGGAGGGAACATTGCAGGACAAATTTCTATGCTGGAACATTATTGTCTGTGAGACAGCTCTCCGCGGCGCTAGTATTTGGCCAGGCTGAAATCAGCGCCGCGGTAAGCCAATCTGACAAGCGGAGTGCAACGAGCGTGGCGATATGGGGCCACTTGGCAGGTGGCCGAAGAAAGACGGCTGCCCCGTGAATGTGGTGCCAGAAGGCAAGTTTCAGCAGGGCGTTCCGGGCGAGCTTAATGTGTAGCCGCAGTTGTTCTAGGCGAGTTGTAGCCGAGAAGCTTTCCGTCTCCATTCAAGAGAGAAGAAAGGCAGAACACAAGGGCGCACAGGGTTGAGAAGAAAAGTGCGCGTAGTGAGCTCGTTGCGGCAGAAGCGAAAGCCAGGAGCAGCGTGCTCGGTGCGAGAAGTAGACGGCGCTTCGCCTCCTTGGGTAGGAAAGCGCAGCTGGTCACGAAGGGCAGCCAGCGAAGCTTCAGAACAGCAGGCTGTTCTGCTCAGCGTACGAGACTGAAGTGAGTGGCAAGGGCTAAGGGGACAGTTCCAAGGCATCTAGATTTCCTGCTAGCAATGCCATTTCTACCCTGCTCTGGAAAACATTGTCCTTTGCCCTTATGCTCCGAGAGGCAGAGAGCAACACGGCAGACGCAGTGCAGAGGGAAAGGACACCGTATCCGTGGGAGCGTGACGCCGCTTAGGCGGGCAAGGCAGAAAGGTGCCGCCCGGCACTGGCTTTGACTTCCAGAGCTTCCTTGCTAGGACAGCAGCTGCCGAAAGCTGGCAACTAGGCTGCCAGAGTGCAGAATGTAGGCGGTGCGGCACGCCTGCTTGCCGAAAGCCAGTATCAGCGAGACAGCATGCTAGGCTCTGTTTCACAGCTCCTTGGAGAACACGCACTGGAAGAATGCCCTCTCTGTTCCGCAAAAGCTCTGCCACAGTGAAGGTGGAAGAAGCAGCCTGTGGCCACGGGCAGAGCTGGTCAACAGCTGCGCCTAACTTTCCCAAGCTGCGAGAGCATTCTCAGCCGAGTTCTGCTTTGACAGAGCTATTGCTGAACTTTTGCAGTCCCGGAAGCTGCTGAAACCAAGGCTGTGTTCTGCCTCTTCATTCTTGCCTTCCAGTGCTCCAGCGAGTTGTGAAGCTCGGACACGGCATTCAGCTTTGCCGCCTCTCTGCACGGAAAGCACTAGACAGAACTAGTGTGCTTCGTGCATGCTCTCTCCTCGCTTTTATGGTCACTGCTCTGCTTTTTGCTTGGCAGTGTTCAAAGGGTCCACGGCATACATCTTGCACAGCGAGAGCTGGCCGGCGAGGAATACTTGCTGGCTTAAGTCGTTCCATGCTCAAGGCATTCATCAGAGCAACACAATGTGGGAAAAGAGGAGGGAACATTGCAGGACAAATTTCTATGCTGGAACATTCTTGTCTGCGAGACAGCTCTCTGCAGCGCTAGTATTTGGCCAGGCTGAAATCAGCGCCGCGGTAAGCCAATCTGACAAGCGGAGTGCAACGAGCGCGGCGATATGGGGCCACTTGGCAGGTGGCCGAAGAAAGACGGCTGCCCCGTGAATGTGGTGCCAGAAGGCAAGTTTCAGCAGGGCGTTCCGGGCGAGCTTAATGTGTAGCCGCAGTTGTTCTAGGCGAGTTGTAGCCGAGAAGCTTTCCGTCTCCATTCACGAGACAAGAAAGGCAGAACGCAAGGGCGCACAGGGTTGAGAAGAAAAGTGCGCGTAGCGAGCTCGTTGCAGCAGAAGCGAAAGCCAGGAGCAGCGTGCTCGGTGCGAGAACTAGACGGCGCTTCGCCTCCTTGGGTAGGAAAGCGCAGCTGGTCACGAAGGGCAGCCAGCAAAGCTTCAGAACAGCAGGCTGTTCTGCTCAGCGTACGAGCCTGAAGTGAGTGGCAAGGGCTAAGGGGACAGTTCCAAGGCATCCAGATTTCCTGCTAGCAATGCCATTTCTACCCTGCTGTGGAAAACATTGTCCTTTGCCCTTATGCTCCGAGAGGCATAGAGCAACTCGGCAGACGCAGTGCAGAGAGAAAGGACACCGTATCCATGGGAGCGTGACGCCGCTTAGGCGGGCAAAGCAGAAAGGTGCCGCCCGGCACTGGCTTTGACTTCCTGAGCTTCCTTGCTCGGACAGCAGCTGCCGAAAGCTGGCAACTAGGCTGCCAGAGTGCAGAATGTAGGCGGTGCGGCACGCCTGCTTGCCGAAAGCCAGTATCAGCGAGACAGCGTGCTAGGCTCTGTTTCACAGCTCCTTGGAGAACACGCACTGGAAGAATGCCCTCTATGTTCCGCAAAAGCTCTGCCACAGTGAAGGTGGATGAAGCAGCCTGTGGCCACGGGCAGAGCTGGTCAACAGCTGCGCCTAACTTTCCCAAGCTGCGAGAGCATTCTCAGCCGAGTTCTGCTTTGACAGAGCTATTGCTGAACTTTTGCAGTCCCGGAAGCTGCTGAAACCAAGGCTGTGTTCTGCCTCTTCATTCTTGCCTTCCAGTGCTCCAGCGAGTTGTGAAGCTCGGACACGGCATTCAGCTTTGCCGCCTCTCTGCACGGAAAGCACTAGACAGAACTAGTGTGCTTCGTGCATGCTCTCTCCTCGCTTTTATGGTCACTGCTCTGCTTTTTGCTTGGCAGTGTTCAAAGGGTCCACGGCATACATCTTGCACAGCGAGAGCTGGCCGGCGAGGAATACTTGCTGGCTTAAGTCGTTCCATGCTCAAGGCATTCATCAGAGCAACACAATGTGGGAAAAGAGGAGGGAACATTGCAGGACAAATTTCTATGCTGGAACATTCTTGTCTGCGAGACAGCTCTCCGCAGCGCTAGTATTTGGCCAGGCTGAAATCAGCGCCGCGGTAAGCCAATCTGACAAGCGGAGTGCAACGAGCGCGGCGATATGGGGCCACTTGGCAGGTGGCCGAAGAAAGACGGCTGCCCCGTGAATGTGGTGCCAGAAGGCAAGTTTCAGCAGGGCGTTCCGGGCGAGCTTAATGTGTAGCCGCAGTTGTTCTAGGCGAGTTGTAGCCGAGAAGCTTTCGGTCTCCATTCACGAGACAAGAAAGGCAGAACGCAAGGGCGCACAGGGTTGAGAAGAAAAGTGCGCGTAGCGAGCTCGTTGCAGCAGAAGCGAAAGCCAGGAGCAGCGTGCTCGGTGCGAGAACTAGACGGCGCTTCGCCTCCTTGGGTAGGAAAGTGCAGCTGGCCACGAACGGCAGCCAGCAAAGCTTCAGAACAGCAGGCTGTTCTGCTCAGCGTACGAGCCTGAAGTGAGTGGCAAGGGCTAAGGGGACAGTTCCAAGGCATCCAGATTTCCTGCTAGCAATGCCATTTCTACCCTGCTGTGGAAAACATTGTCCTTTGCCCTTATGCTCCGAGAGGCATAGAGCAACACGGCAGACGCAGTGCAGAGAGAAAGGACACCGTATCCATGGGAGCGTGACGCCGCTTAGGCGGGCAAAGCAGAAAGGTGCCGCCCGGCACTGGCTTTGACTTCCTGAGCTTCCTTGCTCGGACAGCAGCTGCCGAAAGCTGGCAACTAGGCTGCCAGAGTGCAGAATGTAGGCGGTGCGGCACGCCTGCTTGCCGAAAGCCAGTATCAGCGAGACAGCGTGCTAGGCTCTGTTTCACAGCTCCTTGGAGAACACGCACTGGAAGAATGCCCTCTATGTTCCGCAAAAGCTCTGCCACAGTGAAGGTGGATGAAGCAGCCTGTGGCCACGGGCAGAGCTGGTCAACAGCTGCGCCTAACTTTCCCAAGCTGCGAGAGCATTCTCAGCCGAGTTCTGCTTTGACAGAGCTATTGCTGAACTTTTGCAGTCCCGGAAGCTGCTGAAACCAAGGCTGTGTTCTGCCTCTTCATTCTTGCCTTCCAGTGCTCCAGCGAGTTGTGAAGCTCGGACACGGCATTCAGCTTTGCCGCCTCTCTGCACGGAAAGCACTAGACAGAACTAGTGTGCTTCGTGCATGCTCTCTCCTCGCTTTTATGGTCACTGATCTGCTTTTTGCTTGGCAGTGTTCAAAGGGTCCACGGCATACATCTTGCACAGCGAGAGGTGGCCGGCGAGGAATACTTGCTGGCTTAAGTCGTTCCATGCTCAAGGCATTCATCAGAGCAACACAATGTGGGAAAAGAGGAGGGAACATTGCAGGACAAATTTCTATGCTGGAACATTCTTGTCTGCGAGACAGCTCTCCGCAGCGCTAGTATTTGGCCAGGCTGAAATCAGCGCCGCGGTAAGCCAATCTGACAAGCGGAGTGCAACGAGCGCGGCGATATGGGGCCACTTGGCAGGTGGCCGAAGAAAGACGGCTGCCCCGTGAATGTGGTGCCAGAAGGCAAGTTTCAGCAGGGCGTTCCAGGCGAGCTTAATGTGTAGCCGCAGTTGTTCTAGGCGAGTTGTAGCCGAGAAGCTTTCGGTCTCCATTCACGAGACAAGAAAGGCAGAACGCAAGGGCGCACAGGGTTGAGAAGAAAAGTGCGCGTAGCGAGCTCGTTGCAGCAGAAGCGAAAGCCAGGAGCAGCGTGCTCGGTGCGAGAACTAGACGGCGCTTCGCCTCCTTGGGTAGGAAAGTGCAGCTGGCCACGAACGGCAGCCAGCAAAGCTTCAGAACAGCAGGCTGTTCTGCTCAGCGTACGAGCCTGAAGTGAGTGGCAAGGGCTAAGGGGACAGTTCCAAGGCATCCAGATTTCCTGCTAGCAATGCCATTTCTACCCTGCTGTGGAAAACATTGTCCTTTGCCCTTATGCTCCGAGAGGCATAGAGCAACACGGCAGACGCAGTGCAGAGAGAAAGGACACCGTATCCATGGGAGCGTGACGCCGCTTAGGCGGGCAAAGCAGAAAGGTGCCGCCCGGCACTGGCTTTGACTTCCTGAGCTTCCTTGCTCGGACAGCAGCTGCCGAAAGCTGGCAACTAGGCTGCCAGAGTGCAGAATGTAGGCGGTGCGGCACGCCTGCTTGCCGAAAGCCAGTATCAGCGAGACAGCGTGCTAGGCTCTGTTTCACAGCTCCTTGGAGAACACGCACTGGAAGAATGCCCTCTATGTTCCGCAAAAGCTCTGCCACAGTGAAGGTGGATGAAGCAGCCTGTGGCCACGGGCAGAGCTGGTCAACAGCTGCGCCTAACTTTCCCAAGCTGCGAGAGCATTCTCAGCCGAGTTCTGCTTTGACAGAGCTATTGCTGAACTTTTGCAGTCCCGGAAGCTGCTGAAACCAAGGCTGTGTTCTGCCTCTTCATTCTTGCCTTCCAGTGCTCCAGCGAGTTGTGAAGCTCGGACACGGCATTCAGCTTTGCCGCCTCTCTGCACGGAAAGCACTAGACAGAACTAGTGTGCTTCGTGCATGCTCTCTCCTCGCTTTTATGGTCACTGCTCTGCTTTTTGCTTGGCAGCGTTCAAAGGGTCCACGGCATACATCTTGCACAGCGAGAGCTGGCCGGCGAGGAATACTTGCTGGCTTAAGTCGTTCCATGCTCAAGGCATTCATCAGAGCAACACAATGTGGGAAAAGAGGAGGGAACATTGCAGGACAAATTTCTATGCTGGAACATTCTTGCCTGCGAGACAGCTCTCCGCAGCGCTAGTATTTGGCCAGGCTGAAATCAGCGCCGCGGTAAGCCAATCTGACAAGCGGAGTGCAACGAGCGCGGCGATATGGGGCCACTTGGCAGGTGGCCGAAGAAAGAGAGCTGCCCCGTGAATGTGGTGCCAGAAGGCAAGTTTCAGCAGGGCGTTCCGGGCGAGCTTAATGTGTAGCCGCAGTTGTTCTAGGTGAGTTGTAGCCGAGAAGCTTTCCGTCTCCATTCACGAGACAAGAAAGCCAGAACGAAAGGGCGCAGAGGGTTGAGAAGAAAAGTGCGCGTAGCGAGCTCGTTGCGGCAGAAGCGAAAGCCAGGAGCAGCGTGCTCGGTGCGAGAAGTAGACGGCGCTTCGCCTCCTTGGGTAGGAAAGCGCAGCTGGTCACGAACGGCAGCCAGCGAAGCTTCAGAACAGCAGGCTGTTCTGCTCAGCGTACGAGCCTGAAGTGAGTGGCAAGGGCAAAGGGGACAGTTCCAAGGCATCTAGCTTTCCTGCTAGCAATGCCATTTCTACCCTGCTGTGGAAAACATTGTCCTTTGCCCTTATGCTCCGAGAGGCATAGAGCAACTCGGCAGACGCAGTGCAGAGAGAAAGGACACCGTATCCATGGGAGCGTGACGCCGCTTAGGCGGGCAAAGCAGAAAGGTGCCGCCCGGCACTGGCTTTGACTTCCTGAGCTTCCTTGCTCGGACAGCAGCTGCCGAAAGCTGGCAACTAGGCTGCCAGAGTGCAGAATGTAGGCGGTGCGGCACGCCTGCTTGCCGAAAGCCAGTATCAGCGAGACAGCGTGCTAGGCTCTGTTTCACAGCTCCTTGGAGAACACGCACTGGAAGAATGCCCTCTATGTTCCGCAAAAGCTCTGCCACAGTGAAGGTGGATGAAGCAGCCTGTGGCCACGGGCAGAGCTGGTCAACAGCTGCGCCTAACTTTCCCAAGCTGCGAGAGCATTCTCAGCCGAGTTCTGCTTTGACAGAGCTATTGCTGAACTTTTGCAGTCCCGGAAGCTGCTGAAACCAAGGCTGTGTTCTGCCTCTTCATTCTTGCCTTCCAGTGCTCCAGCGAGTTGTGAAGCTCGGACACGGCATTCAGCTTTGCCGCCTCTCTGCACGGAAAGCACTAGACAGAACTAGTGTGCTTCGTGCATGCTCTCTCCTCGCTTTTATGGTCACTGCTCTGCTTTTTGCTTGGCAGTGTTCAAAGGGTCCACGGCATACATCTTGCACAGCGAGAGCTGGCCGGCGAGGAATACTTGCTGGCTTAAGTCGTTCCATGCTCAAGGCATTCATCAGAGCAACACAATGTGGGAAAAGAGGAGGGAACATTGCAGGACAAATTTCTATGCTGGAACATTCTTGTCTGCGAGACAGCTCTCCGCAGCGCTAGTATTTGGCCAGGCTGAAATCAGCGCCGCGGTAAGCCAATCTGACAAGCGGAGTGCAACGAGCGCGGCGATATGGGGCCACTTGGCAGGTGGCCGAAGAAAGACGGCTGCCCCGTGAATGTGGTGCCAGAAGGCAAGTTTCAGCAGGGCGTTCCGGGCGAGCTTAATGTGTAGCCGCAGTTGTTCTAGGCGAGTTGTAGCCGAGAAGCTTTCGGTCTCCATTCACGAGACAAGAAAGGCAGAACGCAAGGGCGCACAGGGTTGAGAAGAAAAGTGCGCGTAGCGAGCTCGTTGCAGCAGAAGCGAAAGCCAGGAGCAACGTGCTCGGTGCGAGAACTAGACGGCGCTTCGCCTCCTTGGGTAGGAAAGTGCAGCTGGCCACGAACGGCAGCCAGCAAAGCTTCAGAACAGCAGGCTGTTCTGCTCAGCGTACGAGCCTGAAGTGAGTGGCAAGGGCTAAGGGGACAGTTCCAAGGCATCCAGATTTCCTGCTAGCAATGCCATTTCTACCCTGCTGTGGAAAACATTGTCCTTTGCCCTTATGCTCCGAGAGGCATAGAGCAACACGGCAGACGCAGTGCAGAGAGAAAGGACACCGTATCCATGGGAGCGTGACGCCGCTTAGGCGGGCAAAGCAGAAAGGTGCCGCCCGGCACTGGCTTTGACTTCCTGAGCTTCCTTGCTCGGACAGCAGCTGCCGAAAGCTGGCAACTAGGCTGCCAGAGTGCAGAATGTAGGCGGTGCGGCACGCCTGCTTGCCGAAAGCCAGTATCAGCGAGACAGCGTGCTAGGCTCTGTTTCACAGCTCCTTGGAGAACACGCACTGGAAGAATGCCCTCTATGTTCCGCAAAAGCTCTGCCACAGTGAAGGTGGATGAAGCAGCCTGTGGCCACGGGCAGAGCTGGTCAACAGCTGCGCCTAACTTTCCCAAGCTGCGAGAGCATTCTCAGCCGAGTTCTGCTTTGACAGAGCTATTGCTGAACTTTTGCAGTCCCGGAAGCTGCTGAAACCAAGGCTGTGTTCTGCCTCTTCATTCTTGCCTTCCAGTGCTCCAGCGAGTTGTGAAGCTCGGACACGGCATTCAGCTTTGCCGCCTCTCTGCACGGAAAGCACTAGACAGAACTAGTGTGCTTCGTGCATGCTCTCTCCTCGCTTTTATGGTCACTGCTCTGCTTTTTGCTTGGCAGCGTTCAAAGGGTCCACGGCATACATCTTGCACAGCGAGAGCTGGCCGGCGAGGAATACTTGCTGGCTTAAGTCGTTCCATGCTCAAGGCATTCATCAGAGCAACACAATGTGGGAAAAGAGGAGGGAACATTGCAGGACAAATTTCTATGCTGGAACATTCTTGCCTGCGAGACAGCTCTCCGCAGCGCTAGTATTTGGCCAGGCTGAAATCAGCGCCGCGGTAAGCCAATCTGACAAGCGGAGTGCAACGAGCGCGGCGATATGGGGCCACTTGGCAGGTGGCCGAAGAAAGACAGCTGCCCCGTGAATGTGGTGCCAGAAGGCAAGTTTCAGCAGGGCGTTCCGGGCGAGCTTAATGTGTAGCCGCAGTTGTTCTAGGTGAGTTGTAGCCGAGAAGCTTTCCGTCTCCATTCACGAGACAAGAAAGCCAGAACGAAAGGGCGCAGAGGGTTGAGAAGAAAAGTGCGCGTAGCGAGCTCGTTGCGGCAGAAGCGAAAGCCAGGAGCAGCGTGCTCGGTGCGAGAAGTAGACGGCGCTTCGCCTCCTTGGGTAGGAAAGCGCAGCTGGTCACGAACGGCAGCCAGCGAAGCTTCAGAACAGCAGGCTGTTCTGCTCAGCGTACGAGCCTGAAGTGAGTGGCAAGGGCAAAGGGGACAGTTCCAAGGCATCTAGCTTTCCTGCTAGTAATGCCATTTCTACCCTGCTGTGGAAAACATTGTCCTTTGCCCTTATGCTCCGAGAGGCAGAGAGCAACTCCGCAGACGCAGTGCAGAGGGAAAGGACACCGTATCCGTGGGAGCGTGACGCCGCTTAGGCGGGCAAAGCAGAAAGGTGCCGCCCGGCACTGGCTTTGACTTCCTGAGCTTCCTTGCTCGGACAGCAGCTGCCGAAAGCTGGCAACTAGGCTGCCAGAGTGCAGAATGTAGGCGGTGCGGCACGCCTGCTTGCCGAAAGCCAGTATCAGCGAGACAGCGTGCTAGGCTCTGTTTCACAGCTCCTTGGAGAACACGCACTGGAAGAATGCCCTCTCTGTTCCGCAAAAGCTCTGCCACAGTGAAGGTGGAAGAAGCAGCCTGTGGCCACGGGCAGAGCTGGTCAACAGCTGCGCCTAACTTTCCCAAGCTGCGAGAGCATTCTCGGCTGAATTCTGCTTTGACAGAGCTATTGCTGAACTTTTGCAGTCCCGGAAGCTGCTGAAACCAAGGCTGTGTTCTGCCTCTTCATTCTTGGCTTTCTGTGCTCCAGCGAGTTGTGAAGCTCGGACACGGCATTCAGCTTTGCCGCCTCTCTGCACGGAAAGCACTAGACAGAACTGGTGTGCTTCGTGCATGCTCTCTCCTCGCTTTTATGGTCACTGCTCTGCTTTTTGCTTGGCAGCGTTCAAAGGGTCCACGGCATACATCTTGCACAGCGAGAGCTGGCCGGCGAGGAATACTTGCTGGCTTAAGTCGTTCCATGCTCAAGGCATTCATCAGAGCAACACAATGTGGGAAAAGAGGAGGGAACATTGCAGGACAAATTTCTATGCTGGAACATTCTTGTCTGCGAGACAGCTCTCCGCAGCGCTAGTATTTGGCCAGGCTGAAATCAGCGCCGCGGTAAGCCAATCTGACAAGCGGAGTGCAACGAGCGCGGCGATATGGGGCCACTTGGCAGGTGGCCGAAGAAAGACAGCTGCCCCGTGAATGTGGTGCCAGAAGGCAAGTTTCAGCAGGGCGTTCCGGGCGAGCTTAATGTGTAGCCGCAGTTGTTCTAGGTGAGTTGTAGCCGAGAAGCTTTCCGTCTCCATTCACGAGACAAGAAAGGCAGAACGCAAGGGCGCACAGGGTTGAGAAGAAAAGTGCGCGTAGCGAGCTCGTTGCGGCAGAAGCGAAAGCCAGGAGCAGCGTGCTCGGTGCGAGAACTAGACGGCGCTTCGCCTCCTTGGGTAGGAAAGCGCAGCTGGTCACGAAGGGCAGCCAGCGAAGCTTCAGAACAGCAGGCTGTTCTGCTCAGCGTACGAGCCTGAAGTGAGTGGCAAGGGCAAAGGGGACAGTTCCAAGGCATCTAGCTTTCCTGCTAGCAATGCCATTTCTACCCTGCTGTGGAAAACATTGTCCTTTGCCCTTATGCTCCGAGAGGCAGAGAGCAACTCGGCAGACGCAGTGCAGAGGGAAAGGACACCGTATCCGTGGGAGCGTGACGCCGCTTAGGCGGGCAAAGCAGAAAGGTGCCGCCCGGCACTGGCTTTGACTTCCTGAGCTTCCTTGCTCGGACAGCAGCTGCCGAAAGCTGGCAACTAGGCTGCCAGAGTGCAGAATGTAGGCGGTGCGGCACGCCTGCTTGCCGAAAGCCAGTATCAGCGAGACAGCGTGCTAGGCTCTGTTTCACAGCTCCTTGGAGAACACGCACTGGAAGAATGCCCTCTCTGTTCCGCAAAAGCTCTGCCACAGTGAAGGTGGAAGAAGCAGCCTGTGGCCACGGGCAGAGCTGGTCAACAGCTGCGCCTAACTTTCCCAAGCTGTGAGAGCATTCTCGGCTGAATTCTGCTTTGACAGAGCTATTGCTGAACTTTTGCAGTCCCGGAAGCTGCTGAAACCAAGGCTGTGTTCTGCCTCTTCATTCTTGGCTTTCTGTGCTCCAGCGAGTTGTGAAGCTCGGACACGGCATTCAGCTTTGCCGCCTCTCTGCACGGAAAGCACTAGACAGAACTGGTGTGCTTCGTGCATGCTCTCTCCTCGCTTTTATGGTCACTGCTCTGCTTTTTGCTTGGCAGCGTTCAAAGGGTCCACGGCATACATCTTGCACAGCGAGAGCTGGCCGGCGAGGAATACTTGCTGGCTTAAGTCGTTCCATGCTCAAGGCATTCATCAGAGCAACACAATGTGGGAAAAGAGGAGGGAACATTGCAGGACAAATTTCTATGCTGGAACATTCTTGTCTGCGAGACAGCTCTCCGCAGCGCTAGTATTTGGCCAGGCTGAAATCAGTGCCGCGGTAAGCCAATCTTACAAGCGGAGTGCAACGAGCGCGGCGATATGGGGCCACTTGGCAGGCGGCCGAAGAAAGACGGCTGCCCCGTGAATGTGGTGCCAGAAGGCAAGTTTCAGCAGGGCGTTCCGGGCGAGCTTAATGTGTAGCCGCAGTTGTTCTAGGCGAGTTGTAGCCGAGAAGCTTTCCGTCTCCATTCACGAGACAAGAAAGGCAGAACGCAAGGGCGCACAGGGTTGAGAAGAAAAGTGCGCGTAGCGAGCTCGTTGCGGCAGAAGCGAAAGCCAGGAGCAGCGTGCTCGGTGCGAGAAATAGACGGCGTTTCGCCTCCTTGGGTAGGAAAGCGCAGCTGGTCACGAACTGCAGCCAGCGAAACTTCAGAACAGCAGGCTGTTCTGCTCAGCTTACGAGCCTGAAGTGAGTGGCAAGGGCTAAGGGGACAGTTCCAAGGCATCTAGCTTTCCTGCTAGCAATGCCATTTCTACCCTGCTGTGGAAAACATTGTCCTTTGCCCTTATGCTCCGAGAGGCAGAGAGCAACTCGGCAGACGCAGTGCAGAGGGAAAGGACACCGTATCCGTGGGAGCGTGACGCCGCTTAGGCGGGCAAAGCAGAAAGGTGCCGCCCGGCACTGGCTTTGACTTCCTGAGCTTCCTTGCTCGGACAGCAGCTGCCGAAAGCTGGCAACTAGGCTGCCAGAGTGCAGAATGTAGGCGGTGCGGCACGCCTGCTTGCCGAAAGCCAGTATCAGCGAGACAGCGTGCTAGGCTCTGTTTCACAGCTCCTTGGAGAACACGCACTGGAAGAATGCCCTCTCTGTTCCGCAATAGCTCTGCCACAGTGAAGGTGGAAGAAGCAGCCTGTGGCCACGGGCAGAGCTGGTCAACGGCTGCGCCTAACTTTCCCAAGCTGCGAGAGCATTCTCAGCCGAGTTCTGCTTTGACAGAGCTATTGCTGAACTTTTGCAGTCCCGGAAGCTGCTGAAACCAAGGCTGTGTTCTGCCTCTTCATTCTTGGCTTTCTGTGCTCCAGCGAGTTGTGAAGCTCGGACACGGCATTCAGCTTTGCCGCCTCTCTGCACGGAAAGCACTAGACAGAACTAGTGTGCTTCGTGCATGCTCTCTCCTCGCTTTTATGGTCACTGCTCTGCTTTTTGCTTGGCAGCGTTCAAAGGGTCCACGGCATACATCTTGCACAGCGAGAGGTGGCCGGCGAGGAATACTTGCTGGCTTAAGTCGTTCCATGCTCAAGGCATTCATCAGAGCAACACAATGTGGGAAAAGAGGAGGGAACATTGCAGGACAAATTTCTATGCTGGAACATTCTTGTCTGCGAGACAGCTCTCCGCAGCGCTAGTATTTGGCCAGGCTGAAATCAGCGCCGCGGTAAGCCAATCTGACAAGCGGAGTGCAACGAGCGCGGCGATATGGGGCCACTTGGCAGGTGGCCGAAGAAAGACGGCTGCCCCGTGAATGTGGTGCCAGAAGGCAAGTTTCAGCAGGGCGTTCCGGGCGAGCTTAATGTGTAGCCGCAGTTGTTCTAGGCGAGTTGTAGCCGAGAAGCTTTCCGTCTCCATTCACGAGACAAGAAAGGCAGAACGCAAGGGCGCACAGGGTTGAGAAGAAAAGTGCGCGTAGCGAGCTCGTTGCGGCAGAAGCGAAAGCCAGGAGCAGCGTGCTCGGTGCGAGAAGTAGACGGAGCTTCGCCTCCTTGGGTAGGAAAGCGCAGCTGGTCACGAAGGGCAGCCAGCGAAGCTTCAGAACAGCAGGCTGTTCTGCTCAGCGTACGAGCCTGAAGTGAGTGGCAAGGGCTAAGGGGACAGTTCCAAGGCATCTAGCTTTCCTGCTAGCAATGCCATTTCTACCCTGCTGTGGAAAACATTGTCCTTTGCCCTTATGCTCCGAGAGGCAGAGAGCAACTTGGCAGACGCAGTGCAGAGGGAAAGGACACCGTATCCGTGGGAGCGTGACGCCGCTTAGGCGGGCAAAGCAGAAAGGTGCCGCCCGGCACTGGCTTTGACTTCCTGAGCTTCCTTGCTAGGACAGCAGCTGCCGAAAGCTGGCAACTAGGCTGCCAGAGTGCAGAATGTAGGCGGTGCGGCACGCCTGCTTGCCGAAAGCCAGTATCAGCGAGACAGCGTGCTAGGCTCTGTTTCACAGCTCCTTGGAGAACACGCACTGGAAGAATGCCCTCTGTGTTCCGCAAAAGCTCTGCCACAGTGAAGGTGGAAGAAGCAGCCTGTGGCCACGGGCAGAGCTGGTCAACAGCTGCGCCTACGTTTCCCAAGCTGTGAGAGCATTCTCGGCTGAATTCTGCTTTGACAGAGCTATTGCTGAACTTTTGCAGTCCCGGAAGCTGCTGAAACCAAGGCTGTGTTCTGCCTCTTCATTCTTGCCTTCCAGTGCTCCAGCGAGTTGTGAAGCTCGGACACGGCATTCAGCTTTGCCGCCTCTCTGCACGGAAAGCACTAGACAGAACTAGTGTGCTTCGTGCATGCTCTCTCCTCGCTTTTCTGGTCACTGCTCTGCTTTTTGCTTGGCAGCGTTCAAAGGGTCCACGGCATACCTCTTGCACAGCGAGAGCTGGCTGGCGAGGAATACATGCTGGCTTAAGTCGTTCCATGCTCAAGGCATTCATCAGAGCAACACAATGTGGGAAAAGAGGAGGGAACATTGCAGGACAAATTTCTATGCTGGAACATTCTTGTCTGCGAGACAGCTCTCCGCAGCGCTAGTATTTGGCCAGGCTGAAATCAGCGCCGCGGTAAGCCAATCTGACAAGCGGAGTGCAACGAGCGCGGCGATATGGGGCCACTTGGCAGGTGGCCGAAGAAAGACGGCTGCCCCGTGAATGTGGTGCCAGAAGGCAAGTTTCAGCAGGGCGTTCCGGGCGAGCTTAATGTGTAGCCGCAGTTGTTCTAGGCGAGTTGTAGCCGAGAAGCTTTCCGTCTCCATTCACGAGACAAGAAAGGCAGAACGCAAGGGCGCACAGGGTTGAAAAGATAAGTGCGCGTAGCGAGCTCGTTGCAGCAGAAGCGAAAGCCAGGAGCAGCGTGCTCGGTGCGAGAAGTAGACGGCGCTTCGCCTCCTTGGGTAGGAAAGCGCAGCTGGTCACGAAGGGCAGCCAGCGAAGCTTCAGAACAGCAGGCTGTTCTGCTCAGCGTACGAGCCTGAAGTGAGTGGCAAGGGCTAAGGGGACAGTTCCAAGGCATCCAGCTTTCCTGCTAGCAATGCCATTTCTACCCTGCTGTGGAAAACATTGTCCTTTGCCCTTATGCTCCGAGAGGCAGAGAGCAACACGGCAGACGCAGTGCAGAGGGAAAGGACACCGTATCCGTGGGAGCGTGACGCCGCTTAGGCGGGCAAAGCAGAAAGGTGCCGCCCGGCACTGGCTTTGACTTCCTGAGCTTCCTTGCTAGGACAGCAGCTGCCGAAAGCTGGCAACTAGGCTGCCAGAGTGCAGAATGTAGGCGGTGCGGCACGCCTGCTTGCCGAAAGCCAGTATCAGCGAGACAGCATGCTAGGCTCTGTTTCACAGCTCCTTGGAGAACACGCACTGGAAGAATGCCCTCTCTGTTCCGCAAAAGCTCTGCCACAGTGAAGGTGGAAGAAGCAGCCTGTGGCCACGGGCAGAGCTGGTCAACAGCTGCGCCTAACTTTCCCAAGCTGCGAGAGCATTCTCAGCCGAGTTCTGCTTTGACAGAGCTATTGCTGAACTTTTGCAGTCCCGGAAGCTGCTGAAACCAAGGCTGTGTTCTGCCTCTTCATTCTTGCCTTCCAGTGCTCCAGCGAGTTGTGAAGCTCGGACACGGCATTCAGCTTTGCCGCCTCTCTGCACGGAAAGCACTAGACAGAACTAGTGTGCTTCGTGCATGCTCTCTCCTCGCTTTTCTGGTCACTGCTCTGCTTTTTGCTTGGCAGCGTTCAAAGGGTCCACGGCATACATCTTGCACAGCGAGAGCTGGCCGGCGAGGAATACTTGCTGGCTTAAGTCGTTCCATGCTCAAGGCATTCATCAGAGCAACACAATGTGGGAAAAGAGGAGGGAACATTGCAGGACAAATTTCTATGCTGGAACATTATTGTCTGTGAGACAGCTCTCCGCGGCGCTAGTATTTGGCCAGGCTGAAATCAGCGCCGCGGTAAGCCAATCTGACAAGCGGAGTGCAACGAGCGTGGCGATATGGGGCCACTTGGCAGGTGGCCGAAGAAAGACGGCTGCCCCGTGAATGTGGTGCCAGAAGGCAAGTTTCAGCAGGGCGTTCCGGGCGAGCTTAATGTGTAGCCGCAGTTGTTCTAGGCGAGTTGTAGCCGAGAAGCTTTCCGTCTCCATTCACGAGACAAGAAAGGCAGAACGCAAGGGCGCACAGGGTTGAGAAGAAAAGTGCGCGTAGCGAGCTCGTTGCGGCAGAAGCGAAAGCCAGGAGCAGCGTGCTCGGTGCGAGAAGTAGACGGCGCTTCGCCTCCTTGGGTAGGAAAGCGCAGCTGGTCACGAAGGGCAGCCAGCGAAGCTTCAGAACAGCAGGCTGTTCTGCTCAGCGTACGAGCCTGAAGTGAGTGGCAAGGGCTAATGGGACAGTTCCAAGGCATCTAGCTTTCCTGCTAGCAATGCCATTTCTACCCTGCTGTGGAAAACATTGTCCTTTGCCCTTATGCTCCGAGAGGCAGAGAGCAACTCGGCAGACGCAGTGCAGAGGGAAAGGACACCGTATCCGTGGGAGCGTTTCGCCGCTTAGGCGGGCAAGGCAGAAAGGTGCCGCCCGGCACTGGCTTTGACTTCCAGAGCTTCCTTGCTAGGACAGCAGCTGCCGAAAGCTGGCAACTAGGCTGCCCGAGTGCAGAATGTAGGCGGTGCGGCACGCCTGCTTGCCGAAAGCCAGTATCAGCGAGACAGCGTGCTAGGCTCTGTTTCACGGCTCCTTGGAGAACACGCACTGGAAGAATGCCCTCTCTGTTCCGCAAAAGCTCTGCCACAGTGAAGGTGGAAGAAGCAGCCTGTGGCCACGGGCAGAGCTGGTCAACAGCTGCGCCTAACTTTCCCAAGCTGCGAGAGCATTCTCGGCCGAGTTCTGCTTTGACAGAGCTATTGCTGAACTTTTGCAGTCCCGGAAGCTGCTGAAACCAAGGCTGTGTTCTGCCTCTTCATTCTTGCCTTCCAGTGCTCCAGCGAGTTGTGAAGCTCGGACACGGCATTCAGCTTTGCCGCCTCTCTGCACGGAAAGCACTAGACAGAACTAGTGTGCTTCGTGCATGCTCTCTCCTCGCTTTTATGGTCACTGCTCTGCTTTTTGCTTGGCAGCGTTCAAAGGGTCCACGGCATACATCTTGCACAGCGAGACGTGGCCGGCGAGGAATACTTGCTGGCTTAAGTCGTTCCATGCTCAAGGCATTCATCAGAGCAACACAATGTGGGAAAAGAGGAGGGAACATTGCAGGACAAATTTCTATGCTGGAACATTATTGTCTGTGAGACAGCTCTCCGCAGCGCTAGTATTTGGCCAGGCTGAAATCAGCGCCGCGGTAAGCCAATCTGACAAGCGGAGTGCAACGAGCGTGGCGATATGGGGCCACTTGGCAGGTGGCCGAAAAAAGACGGCTGCCCCGTGAATGTGGTGCCAGAAGGCAAGTTTCAGCAGGGCGTTCCGGGCGAGCTTAATGTGTAGCCGCAGTTGTTCTAGGTGAGTTGTAGCCGAGAAGCTTTCCGTCTCCATTCACGAGACAAGAAAGGCAGAACGCAAGGGCGCACAGGGTTGAGAAGAAAAGTGCGCGTAGCGAGCTCGTTGCGGCAGAAGCGAAAGCCAGGAGCAGCGTGCTCGGTGCGAGAAGTAGACGGAGCTTCGCCTCCTTGGGTAGGAAAGCGCAGCTGGTCACGAACGGCAGCCAGCGAAGCTTCAGAACAGCAGGCTGTTCTGCTCAGCGTACGAGCCTGAAGTGAGTGGCAAGGGCTAAGGGGACAGTTCCAAGGCATCCAGCTTTCCTGCTAGCAATGCCATTTCTACCCTGCTGTGGAAAACATTGTCCTTTGCCCTTATGCTCCGAGAGGCAGAGAGCAACTCGGCAGACGCAGTGCAGAGGGAAAGGACACCGTATCCGTGGGAGCGTGACGCCGCTTAGGCGGGCAAAGCAGAAAGGTGCCGCCCGGCACTGGCTTTGACTTCCTGAGCTTCCTTGCTCGGACAGCAGCTGCCGAAAGCTGGCAACTAGGCTGCCAGAGTGCAGAATGTAGGCGGTGCGGCACGCCTGCTTGCCGAAAGCCAGTATCAGCGAGACAGCGTGCTAGGCTCTGTTTCACAGCTCTTTGGAGAACACGCACTGGAAGAATGCGCTCTCTGTTCCGCAAAAGCTCTGCCACAGTGAAGGTGGAAGAAGCAGCCTGTGGCCACGGGCAGAGCTGGTCAACAGCTGCGCCTAACTTTCCCAAGCTGCGAGAGCATTCTCAGCCGAGTTCTGCTTTGACAGAGCTATTGCTGAACTTTTGCAGTCCCGGAAGCTGCTGAAACCAAGGCTGTGTTCTGCCTCTTCATTCTTGCCTTCCAGTGCTCCAGCGAGTTGTGAAGCTCGGACACGGCATTCAGCTTTGCCGCCTCTCTGCACGGAAAGCACTAGACAGAACTAGTGTGCTTCGTGCATGCTCTCTCCTCGCTTTTATGGTCACTGCTCTGCTTTTTGCTTGGCAGCGTTCAAAGGGTCCACGGCATACATCTTGCACAGCGAGAGCTGGCCGGCGAGGAATACTTGCTGGCTTAAGTCGTTCCATGCTCAAGGCATTCATCAGAGCAACACAATGTGGGAAAAGAGGAGGGAACATTGCAGGACAAATTTCTATGCTGGAACATTCTTGTCTGCGAGACAGCTCTCCGCAGCGCTAGTATTTGGCCAGGCTGAAATCAGCGCCGCGGTAAGCCAATCTGACAAGCGGAGTGCAACGAGCGCGGCGATATGGGGCCACTTGGCAGGTGGCCGAAGAAAGACGGCTGCCCCGTGAATGTGGTGCCAGAAGGCAAGTTTCAGCAGGGCGTTCCGGGCGAGCTTAATGTGTAGCCGCAGTTGTTCTAGGCGAGTTGTAGCCGAGAAGCTTTCGGTCTCCATTCACGAGACAAGAAAGGCAGAACGCAAGGGCGCACAGGGTTGAGAAGAAAAGTGCGCGTAGCGAGCTCGTTGCAGCAGAAGCGAAAGCCAGGAGCAGCGTGCTCGGTGCGAGAACTAGACGGCGCTTCGCCTCCTTGGGTAGGAAAGCGCAGCTGGTCACGAACGGCAGCCAGCGAAGCTTCAGAACAGCAGGCTGTTCTGCTCAGCATACGAGCCTGAAGTGAGTGGCAAGGGCTAAGGGGACAGTTCCAAGGCATCTAGCTTTCCTGCTAGCAATGCCATTTCTACCCTGCTGTGGAAAACATTGTCCTTTGCACTTATGCTCCGAGAGGCAGAGAGCACGTCGGCAGACGCAGTGCAGAGGGAAAGGACACCGTATCCGTGGGAGCGTGATGCCGCTTAGGCGGGCAAGGCAGAAAGGTGCCGCCCGGCACTGGCTTTGACTTCCTGAGCTTCCTTGCTCGGACAGCAGCTGCCGAAAGCTGGCAACTAGGCTGCCAGAGTGCAGAATGTAGGCGGTGCGGCACGCCTGCTTGCCGAAAGCCAGTATCAGCGAGACAGCGTGCTAGGCTCTTTTCACGGCTCCTTGGAGAACACGCACTGGAAGAATGCCCTCTCTGTTCCGCAAAAGCTCTGCCACAGTGAAGGTGGAAGAAGCAGCCTGTGGCCACGGGCAGAGCTGGTCAACAGCTGCGCCTAACTTTCCCAAGCTGCGAGAGCATTCTCGGCTGAGTTCTGCTTTGACAGAGCTATTGCTGAACTTTTGCAGTCCCGGAAGCTGCTGAAACCAAGGCTGTGTTCTGCCTCTTCATTCTTGGCTTTCTGTGCTCCAGCGAGTTGTGAAGCTCGGACACGGCATTCAGCTTTGCCGCCTCTCTGCACGGAAAGCACTAGACAGAACTAGTGTGCTTCGTGCATGCTCTCTCCTCGCTTTTATGGTCACTGCTCTGCTTTTTGCTTGGCAGCGTTCAAAGGGTCCACGGCATACATCTTGCACAGCGAGAGGTGGCCGGCGAGGAATACTTTCTGGCTTAAATCGTTCCATGCTCAAGGCATTCATCAGAGCAACACAATGTGGGAAAAGAGGAGGGAACATTGCAGGACAAATTTCTATGCTGGAACATTCTTGTCTGCGAGACAGCTCTCCGCAGCGCTAGTATTTGGCCAGGCTGAAATCAGCGCCGCGGTAAGCCAATCTGACAAGCGGAGTGCAACGAGCGCGGCGATATGGGGCCACTTGGCAGGTGGCCGAAGGAAGACGGCTGCCCCGTAAATGTGGTGCCAGAAGGCAAGTTTCAGCAGGGCGTTCCGGGCGAGCTTAATGTGTAGCCGCAGTTGTTCTAGGCGAGTTGTAGCCGAGAAGCTTTCCGTCTCCATTCACGAGACAAGAAAGGCAGAACACGAGGGCGCACAGGGTTGAGAAGAAAAGTGCGCGTAGCGAGCTCGTTGCGGCAGAAGCGAAAGCCAGGAGCAGCGTGCTCGGTGCGAGAACTAGACGGCGCTTCGCCTCCTTGGGTAGGAAAGTGCAGCTGGTCACGAAGGGCAGCCAGCGAAGCTTCAGAACAGCAGGCTGTTCTGCTCAGCGTACGAGCCTGAAGTGAGTGGCAAGGGCTAAGGGGACAGTTCCAAGGCATCCAGCTTTCCTGCTAGCAATGCCATTTCTACCCTGCTGTGGAAAACATTGTCCTTTGCCCTTATGCTCCGAGAGGCAGAGAGCAACTCGGCAGACGCAGTGCAGAGGGAAAGGACACCGTATCCGTGGGAGCGTGACGCCGCTTAGGCGGGCAAAGCAGAAAGGTGCCGCCCGGCACTGGCTTTGACTTCCTGAGCTTCCTTGCTCGGACAGCAGCTGCCGAAAGCTGGCAACTAGGCTGCCAGAGTGCAGAATGTAGGCGGTGCTGCACGCCTGCTTGCCGAAAGCCAGTATCAGCGAGACAGCGTGCTAGGCTCTGTTTCACAGCTCCTTGGAGAACACGCACTGGAAGAATGCCCTCTCTGTTCCGCAAAAGCTCTGCCACAGTGAAGGTGGATGAAGCAGCCTGTGGCCACGGGCAGAGCTGGTCAACGGCTGCGCCTAACTTTCCCAAGCTGCGAGAGCATTCTCGGCCGAGTTCTGCTTTGACAGAGCTATTGCTGAACTTTTGCAGTCCCGGAAGCTGCTGAAACCAAGGCTGTGTTCTGCCTCTTCATTCTTGCCTTCCAGTGCTCCAGCGAGTTGTGAAGCTCGGACACGGCATTCAGCTTTGCCGCCTCTCTGCACGGAAAGCACTAGACAGAACTAGTGTGCTTCGTGCATGCTCTCTCCTCGCTTTTATGGTCACTGCTCTGCTTTTTGCTTGGCAGTGTTCAAAGGGTCCACGGCATACATCTTGCACAGCGAGAGGTGGCCGGCGAGGAATACTTGCTGGCTTAAGTCGTTCCATGCTCAAGGCATTCATCAGAGCAACACAATGTGGGAAAAGAGGAGGGAACATTGCAGGACAAATTTCTATGCTGGAACATTCTTGTCTGTGAGACAGCTCTCCGCAGCGCTAGTATTTGGCCAGGCTGAAATCAGCGCCGCGGTAAGCCAATCTGACAAGCGGAGTGCAACGAGCGCGGCGATATGGGGCCACTTGGCAGGTGGCCGAAGAAAGACGGCTGCCCCATGAATGTGGTGCCAGAAGGCAAGTTTCAGCAGGGCGTTCCGGGCGAGCTTAATGTGTAGCCGCAGTTGTTCTAGGCGAGTTGTAGCCGAGAAGCTTTCCGTCTCCATTCACGAGACAAGAAAGGCAGAACGCAAGGGCGCACAGGGTTGAGAAGAAAAGTGCGCGTAGCGAGCTCGTTGCGGCAGAAGCGAAAGCCAGGAGCAGCGTGCTCGGTGCGAGAAGTAGACGGCGCTTCGCCTCCTTGGGTAGGAAAGCGCAGCTGGTCACGAAGGGCAGCCAGCGAAGCTTCAGAACAGCAGGCTGTTCTGCTCAGCGTACGAGCCTGAAGTGAGTGGCAAGGGCTAAGGGGACAGTTCCAAGGCATCCAGCTTTCCTGCTAGCAATGCCATTTCTACCCTGCTGTGGAAAACATTGTCCTTTGCCCTTATGCTCCGAGAGGCAGAGAGCAACACGGCAGACGCAGTGCAGAGGGAAAGGACACCGTATCCGTGGGAGCGTGACGCCGCTTAGGCGGGCAAAGCAGAAAGGTGCCGCCCGGCACTGGCTTTGACTTCCTGAGCTTCCTTGCTAGGACAGCAGCTGCCGAAAGCTGGCAACTAGGCTGCCAGAGTGCAGAATGTAGGCGGTGCGGCACGCCTGCTTGCCGAAAGCCAGTATCAGCGAGACAGCGTGCTAGGCTCTGTTTCACAGCTCCTTGGAGAACACGCACTGGAAGAATGCCCTCTCTGTTCCGCAAAAGCTCTGCCACAGTGAAGGTGGAAGAAGCAGCCTGTGGCCACGGGCAGAGCTGGTCAACAGCTGCGCCTAACTTTCCCAAGCTGCGAGAGCATTCTCAGCCGAGTTCTGCTTTGACAGAGCTATTGCTGAACTTTTGCAGTCCCGGAAGCTGCTGAAACCAAGGCTGTGTTCTGCCTCTTCATTCTTGCCTTCCAGTGCTCCAGCGAGTTGTGAAGCTCGGACACGGCATTCAGCTTTGCTGCCTCTCTGCACGGAAAGCACTAGACAGAACTAGTGTGCTTCGTGCATGCTCTCTCCTCGCTTTTATGGTCACTGCTCTGCTTTTTGCTTGGCAGCGTTCAAAGTGTCCACGGCATACATCTTGCACAGCGAGAGCTGGCCGGCGAGGAATACTTGCTGGCTTAAGTCGTTCCATGCTCAAGGCATTCATCAGAGCAACACAATGTGGGAAAAGAGGAGGGAACATTGCAGGACAAATTTCTATGCTGGAACATTATTGTCTGTGAGACAGCTCTCCGCAGCGCTAGTATTTGGCCAGGCTGAAATCAGCGCCGCGGTAAGCCAATCTGACAAGCGGAGTGCAACGAGCGCGGCGATATGGGGCCACTTGGCAGGTGGCCGAAGAAAGACGGCTGCCCCGTGAATGTGGTGCCAGAAGGCAAGTTTCAGCAGGGCGTTCCGGGCGAGCTTAATGTGTAGCCGCAGTTGTTCTAGGCGAGTTGTAGCCGAGAAGCTTTCCGTCTCCATTCAAGAGACAAGAAAGGCAGAACACAAGGGCGCACAGGGTTGAGAAGAAAAGTGCGCGTAGCGAGCTCGTTGCGGCAGAAGCGAAAGCCAGGAGCAGCGTGCTCGGTGCGAGAAGTAGACGGCGCTTCGCCTCCTTGGGTAGGAAAGTGCAGCTGGTCACGAACGGCAGCCAGCGAAGCTTCAGAACTACAGGCTGTTCTGCTCAGCATACGAGCCTGAAGTGAGTGGCAAGGGCTAAGGGGACAGTTCCAAGGCATCCAGCTTTCCTGCTAGCAATGCCATTTCTACCCTGCTGTGGAAAACATTGTCCTTTGCCCTTATGCTCCGAGAGGCAGAGAGCAACTCGGCAGACGCAGTGCAGAGGGAAAGGACACCGTATCCGTGGGAGCGTGACGCCGCTTAGGCGGGCAAAGCAGAAAGGTGCCGCCCGGCACTGGCTTTGACTTCCTGAGCTTCCTTGCTCGGACAGCAGCTGCCGAAAGCTGGCAACTAGGCTGCCAGAGTGCAGAATGTAGGCGGTGCGGCACGCCTGCTTGCCGAAAGCCAGTATCAGCGAGACAGCGTGCTAGGCTCTGTTTCACAGCTCCTTGGAGAACACGCACTGGAAGAATGCCCTCTCTGTTCCGCAAAAGCTCTGCCACAGTGAAGGTGGAAGAAGCAGCCTGTGGCCACGGGCAGAGCTGGTCAACAGCTGAGCCTAATTTTCCCAAGCTGCGAGAGCATTCTCAGCCGAGTTCTGCTTTGACAGAGCTATTGCTGAACTTTTGCAGTCCCGGAAGCTGCTGAAACCAAGGCTGTGTTCTGCCTCTTCATTCTTGGCTTTCTGTGCTCCAGCGAGTTGTGAAGCTCGGACACGGCATTCAGCTTTGCCGCCTCTCTGCACGGAAAGCACTAGACAGAACTAGTGTGCTTCGTGCATGCTCTCTCCTCGCTTTTATGGTCACTGCTCTGCTTTTTGCTTGGCAGCGTTCAAAGGGTCCACGGCATACATCTTGCACAGCGAGAGGTGGCCGGCGAGGAATACTTGCTGGCTTAAGTCGTTCCATGCTCAAGGCATTCATCAGAGCAACACAATGTGGGAAAAGAGGAGGGAACATTGCAGGACAAATTTCTATGCTGGAACATTATTGTCTGTGAGACAGCTCTCCGCGGCGCTAGTATTTGGCCAGGCTTAAATCAGCGCCGCGGTAAGCCAATCTGACAAGCGGAGTGCAACGAGCGTGGCGATATGGGGCCACTTGGCAGGTGGCCGAAGAAAGACGGCTGCCCCGTGAATGTGGTGCCAGAAGGCAAGTTTCAGCAGGGCGTTCCGGGCGAGCTTAATGTGTAGCCGCAGTTGTTCTAGGCGAGTTGTAGCCGAGAAGCTTTCCGTCTCCATTCAAGAGACAAGAAAGGCAGAACACAAGGGCGCACAGGGTTGAGAAGAAAAGTGCGCGTAGCGAGCTCGTTGCGGCAGAAGCGAAAGCCAGGAGCAGCATGCTCGGTGCGAGAAGTAGACGGCGATTCGCCTCCTTGGGTAGGAAAGCGCAGCTGGTCACGAAGGGCAGCCAGCGAAGCTTCAGAACAGCAGGCTGTTCTGCTCAGCGTACGAGCCTGAAGTGAGTGGCAAGGGCTAAGGGGACAGTTCCAAGGCATCCAGCTTTCCTGCTAGCAATGCCATTTCTACCCTGCTGTGGAAAACATTGTCCTTTGCCCTTATGCTCCGAGAGGCAGAGAGCAACTCGGCAGACGCAGTGCAGAGGGAAAGGACACCGTATCCGTGGGAGCGTGACGCCGCTTAGGCGGGCAAAGCAGAAAGGTGCCGCCCGGCACTGGCTTTGACTTCCTGAGCTTCCTTGCTCGGACAGCAGCTGCCGAAAGCTGGCAACTAGGCTGCCAGAGTGCAGAATGTAGGCGGTGCTGCACGCCTGCTTGCCGAAAGCCAGTATCAGCGAGACAGCGTGCTAGGCTCTGTTTCACAGCTCCTTGGAGAACACGCACTGGAAGAATGCCCTCTATGTTCCGCAAAAGCCCTGCCACAGTGAAGGTGGATGAAGCAGCCTGTGGCCACGGGCAGAGCTGGTCAACGGCTGCGCCTAACTTTCCCAAGCTGCGAGAGCATTCTCAGCCGAGTTCTGCTTTGACAGAGCTATTGCTGAACTTTTGCAGTCCCGGAAGCTGCTGAAACCAAGGCTGTGTTCTGCCTCTTCATTCTTGCCTTCCAGTGCTCCAGCGAGTTGTGAAGCTCGGACACGGCATTCAGCTTTGCCGCCTCTCTGCACGGAAAGCACTAGACAGAACTAGTGTGCTTCGTGCATGCTCTCTCCTCGCTTTTATGGTCACTGCTCTGCTTTTTGCTTGGCAGCGTTCAAAGGGTCCACGGCATACATCTTGCACAGCGAGAGGTGGCTGGCGAGGAATACTTGCTGGCTTAAGTCGTTCCATGCTCAAGGCATTCATCAGAGCAACACAATGTGGGAAAAGAGGAGGGAACATTGCAGGACAAATTTCTATGCTGGAACATTATTGTCTGTGAGACAGCTCTCCGCAGCGCTAGTATTTGGCCAGGCTGAAATCAGCGCCGCGGTAAGCCAATCTGACAAGCGGAGTGCAACGAGCGCGGCGATATGGGGCCACTTGGCAGGTGGCCGAAAAAAGACGGCTGCCCCGTGAATGTGGTGCCAGAAGGCAAGTTTCAGCAGGGCGTTCCGGGCGAGCTTAATGTGTAGCCGCAGTTGTTCTAGGTGAGTTGTAGCCGAGAAGCTTTCCGTCTCCATTCACGAGACAAGAAAGGCAGAACGCAAGGGCGCACAGGGTTGAGAAGAAAAGTGCCCGTAGCGAGCTCGTTGCGGCAGAAGCGAAAGCCAGGAGCAGCGTGCTCGGTGCGAGAAGTAGACGGAGCTTCGCCTCCTTGGGTAGGAAAGCGCAGCTGGTCACGAACGGCAGCCAGCGAAGCTTCAGAACAGCAGGCTGTTCTGCTCAGCGTACGAGCCTGCAGTGAGTGGCAAGGGCTAAGGGGACAGTTCCAAGGCATCCAGCTTTCCTGCTAGCAATGCCATTTCTACCCTGCTGTGGAAAACATTGTCCTTTGCCCTTATGCTCCGAGAGGCAGAGAGCAACTCGGCAGACGCAGTGCAGAGGGAAAGGACACCGTATCCGTGGGAGCGTGACGCCGCTTAGGCGGGCAAAGCAGAAAGGTGCCGCCCGGCACTGGCTTTGACTTCCTGAGCTTCCTTGCTCGGACAGCAGCTGCCGAAAGCTGGCAACTAGGCTGCCAGAGTGCAGAATGTAGGCGGTGCGGCATGCCTGCTTGCCGAAAGCCAGTTTCAGCGAGACAGCGTGCTAGGCTCTGTTTCACAGCTCCTTGGAGAACACGCACTGGAAGAATGCCCTCTCTGTTCCGCAAAAGCTCTGCCACAGTGAAGGTGGAAGAAGCAGCCTGTGGCCAGGGGCAGAGCTGGTCAACAGCTGCGCCTAACTTTCCCAAGCTGCGAGAGCATTCTCAGCCGAGTTCTGCTTTGACAGAGCTATTGCTGAACTTTTGCAGTCCCGGAAGCTGCTGAAACCAAGGCTGTGTTCTGCCTCTTCATTCTTGGCTTTCTGTGCTCCAGCGAGTTGTGAAGCTCGGACACGGCATTCAGCTTTGCCGCCTCTCTGCACGGAAAGCACTAGACAGAACTAGTGTGCTTCGTGCATGCTCTCTCCTCGCTTTTATGGTCACTGCTCTGCTTTTTGCTTGGCAGCGTTCAAAGGGTCCACGGCATACATCTTGCACAGCGAGAGCTGGCCGGCGAGGAATACTTGCTGGCTTAGGTCGTTCCATGCTCAAGGCATTCATCAGAGCAACACAATGTGGGAAAAGAGGAGGGAACATTGCAGGACAAATTTCTATGCTGGAACATTCTTGTCTGCGAGACAGCTCTCCGCAGCGCTAGTATTTGGCCAGGCTGAAATCAGCGCCGCGGTAAGCCAATCTTACAAGCGGAGTGCAACGAGCGCGGCGATATGGGGCCACTTGGCAGGTGGCCGAAGAAAGACGGCTGCCCCGTGAATGTGGTGCCAGAAGGCAAGTTTCAGCAGGGCGTTCCGGGCGAGCTTAATGTGTAGCCGCAGTTGTTCTAGGCGAGTTGTAGCCGAGAAGCTTTCCGTCTCCATTCACGAGACAAGAAAGGCAGAACACGAGGGCGCACAGGGTTGAGAAGAAAAGCGCGCGTAGCGAGCTCGTTGCGGCAGAAGCGAAAGCCAGGAGCAGCGTGCTCGGTGCGAGAAGTAGACGGCGCTTCGCCTCCTTGGGTAGGAAAGTGCAGCTGGTCACGAAGGGCAGCCAGCGAAGCTTCAGAACAGCAGGCTGTTCTGCTCAGCGTACGAGCCTGAAGTGAGTGGCAAGGGCTAAGGGGACAGTTCCAAAACATCCAGATTTCCTGCTAGCAATGCCATTTCTACCCTGCTGTGGAAAACATTGTCCTTTGCCCTTATGCTCCGAGAGGCAGCGAGCAACACGGCAGACGCAGTGCAGAGAGAAAGGACACCGTATCCGTGGGAGCGTGACGCCGCTTAGGCGGGCAAAGCAGAAAGGTGCCGCCCGGCACTGGCTTTGACTTCCTGAGCTTCCTTGCTCGGACAGCAGCTGCCGAAAGCTGGCAAATAGGCTGCCAGAGTGCAGAATGTAGGCGGTGCGGCACGCCTGCTTGCCGAAAGCCAGTATCAGCGAGACAGCGTGCTAGGCTCTGTTTCACAGCTCCTTGGAGAACACGCACTTGAAGAATGCCCTCTATGTTCCGCAAAAGCTCTGCCACAGTGAAGGTGGATGAAGCAGCCTGTGGCCACGGGCAGAGCTGGTCAACAGCTGCGCCTAACTTTCCCAAGCTGCGAGAGCATTCTCAGCCGAGTTCTGCTTTGACAGAGCTATTGCTGAACTTTTGCAGTCCCGGAAGCTGCTGAAACCAAGGCTGTGTTCTGCCTCTTCATTCTTGCCTTCCAGTGCTCCAGCGAGTTGTGAAGCTCGGACACGGCATTCAGCTTTGCCGTCTCTCTGCACGGACAGCACTAGACAGAACTAGTGTGCTTCGTGCATGCTCTCTCCTCGCTTTTATGGTCACTGCTCTGCTTTTTGCTTGGCAGTGTTCAAAGGGTCCACGGCATACATCTTGCACAGCGAGAGGTGGCCGGCGAGGAATACTTGGTGGCTTAAGTCGTTCCATGCTCAAGGCATTCATCAGAGCAACACAATGTGGGAAAAGAGGAGGGAACATTGCAGGACAAATTTCTATGCTGGAACATTCTTGTCTGCGAGACAGCTCTCCGCAGCGCTAGTATTTGGCCAGGCTGAAATCAGCGCCGCGGTAAGCCAATCTGACAAGCGGAGTGCAACGAGCGCGGCGATATGGGGCCACTTGGCAGGTGGCCGAAGAAAGACGGCTGCCCCGTGAATGTGGTGCCAGAAGGCAAGTTTCAGCAGGGCGTTCCGGGCGAGCTTAATGTGTAGCCGCAGTTGTTCTAGGCGAGTTGTAGCCGAGAAGCTTTCGGTCTCCATTCACGAGACAAGAAAGGCAGAACACGAGGGCGCACAGGGTTGAGAAGAAAAGTGCGCGTAGCGAGCTCGTTGCGGCAGAAGCGAAAGCCAGGAGCAGCGTGCTCGGTGCGAGAAGTAGACGGCGCTTCGCCTCCTTGGGTAGGAAAGTGCAGCTGGTCACGAACGGCAGCCAGCGAACCTTCAGAACAGCAGGATGTTCTGCTCAGCATACGAGCCTGAAGTGAGTGGCAAGGGCTAAGGGGACAGTTCCAAGACATCCGGATTTCCTGCTAGCAATGCCATTTCTACCCTGCTGTGGAAAACATTGTCCTTTGCCCTTATGCTCCGAGAGGCAGAGAGCAACACGGCAGACGCAGTGCAGAGAGAAAGGACACCGTATCCGTGGGAGCGTGACGCCGCTTAGGCGGGCAAAGCAGAAAGGTGCCGCCCGGCACTGGCTTTGACTTCCTGAGCTTCCTTGCTCGGACAGCAGCTGCCGAAAGCTGGCAACTAGGCTGCCAGAGTGCAGAATGTAGGCGGTGCGGCACGCCTGCTTGCCGAAAGCCAGTATCAGCGAGACAGCGTTCTAGGCTCTGTTTCACAGCTCCTTGGAGAACACGCACTTGAAGAATGCCCTCTATGTTCCGCAAAAGCTCTGCCACAGTGAAGGTGGATGAAGCAGCCTGTGGCCACGGGCAGAGCTGGTCAACAGCTCCGCCTAACTTTCCCAAGCTGCAAGAGCATTCTCAGCCGAGTTCTGCTTTGACAGAGCTATTGCTGAACTTTTGCAGTCCCGGAAGCTGCTGAAACCAAGGCTGTGTTCTGCCTCTTCATTCTTGCCTTCCAGTGCTCCAGCGAGTTGTGAAGCTCGGACACGGCATTCAGCTTTGCCGTCTCTCTGCACGGACAGCACTAGACAGAACTAGTGTGCTTCGTGCATGCTCTCTCCTCGCTTTTATGGTCACTGCTCTGCTTTTTGCTTGGCAGTGTTCAAAGGGTCCACGGCATACATCTTGCACAGCGAGAGGTGGCCGGCGAGGAATACTTGCTGGCTTAAGTCGTTCCATGCTCAAGGCATTCATCAGAGCAACACAATGTGGGAAAAGAGGAGGGAACATTGCAGGACAAATTTATATGCTGGAACATTCTTGTCTGCGAGACAGCTCTCCGCAGCGCTAGTATTTGGCCAGGCTGAAATCAGCGCCACGGTAAGCCAATCTGACAAGCGGAGTGCAACGAGCGCGGCGATATGGGGCCACTTGGCAGGTGGCCGAAGAAAGACGGCTGCCCCGTGAATGTGGTGCCAGAAGGCAAGTTTCAGCAGGGCGTTCCGGGCGAGCTTAATGTGTAGCCGCAGTTGTTCTAGGCGAGTTGTAGCCGAGAAGCTTTCCGTCTCCATTCACGAGACAAGAAAGGCAGAACGCAAGGGCGCACAGGGTTGAGAAGAAAAGCGCGCGTAGCGAGCTCGTTGCGGCAGAAGCGAAAGCCAGGAGCAGCGTGCTCGGTGCGAGAAGTAGACGGCGCTTCGCCTCCTTGGGTAGGAAAGCGCAGCTGGTCACGAAGGGCAGCCAGCGAAGCTTCAGAACAGCAGGCTGTTCTGCTCAGCGTACGAGCCTGAAGTGAGTGGCAAGGGCTAAGGGGACAGTTCCAAGGCATCTAGCTTTCCTGCTAGCAATGCCATTTCTACCCTGCTGTGGAAAACATTGTCCTTTGCCCTTATGCTCCGAGAGGCAGAGAGCAACTCGGCAGACGCAGTGCAGAGGGAAAGGACACCGTATCCGTGGGAGCGTGACGCCGCTTAGGCGGGCAAAGCAGAAAGGTGCCGCCCTGCACTGGCTTTGACTTCCTGAGCTTCCTTGCTCGGACAGCAGCTGCCGAAAGCTGGCAACTAGGCTGCCAGAGTGCAGAATGTAGGCGGTCGGGCACGCCCGCTTGCCGAAAGCCAGTATCAGCGAGACAGCGTGCTAGGCTCTGTTTCACAGCTCCTTGGAGAACACGCACTGGAAGAATGACCTCTCTGTTCCGCAAAAGCTCTGCCACAGTGAAGGTGGAAGAAGCAGCCTGTGGCCACGGGCAGAGCTGGTCAACGGCTGCGCCTAACTTTCCCAAGCTGCGAGAGCATTCTCAGCCGAGTTCTGCTTTGACAGAGCTATTGCTGAACTTTTGCAGTCCCGGAAGCTGCTGAAACCAAGGCTGTGTTCTGCCTCTTCATTCTTGGCTTTCTGTGCTCCAGCGAGTTGTGAAGCTCGGACACGGCATTCAGCTTTGCCGCCTCTCTGCACGGAAAGCACTAGACAGAATTAGTGTGCTTCGTGCATGCTCTCTCCTCGCTTTTATGGTCACTGCTCTGCTTTTTGCTTGGCAGCGTTCAAAGGGTCCACGGCATACATCTTGCACTGCGAGAGCTGGCCGGCGAGGAATACTTGCTGGCTTAGGTCGTTCCATGCTCAAGGCATTCATCAGAGCAACACAATGTGGGAAAAGAGGAGGGAACATTGCAGGACAAATTTCTATGCTGGAACATTCTTGTCTGCGAGACAGCTCTCCGCAGCGCTAGTATTTGGCCAGGCTGAAATCAGCGCCGCGGTAAGCCAATCTTACAAGCGGAGTGCAACGAGCGCGGCGATATGGGGCCACTTGGCAGGTGGCCGAAGAAAGACGGCTGCCCCGTGAATGTGGTGCCAGAAGGCAAGTTTCAGCAGGGCGTTCCGGGCGAGCTTAATGTGTAGCCGCAGTTGTTCTAGGCGAGTTGTAGCCGAGAAGCTTTCCGTCTCCATTCACGAGACAAGAAAGGCAGAACACGAGGGCGCACAGGGTTGAGAAGAAAAGTGCGCGTAGCGAGCTCGTTGCGGCAGAAGCGAAAGCCAGGAGCAGCGTGCTCGGTGCGAGAACTAGACGGCGCTTCGCCTCCTTGGGTAGGAAAGTGCAGCTGGTCACGAACGGCAGCCAGCGAAGCTTCAGAACAGCAGGCTGTTCTGCTCAGCGTACGAGCCTGAAGTGAGTGGCAAGGGCTAAGGGGACAGTTCCAAGACATCCAGATTTCCTGCTAGCAATGCCATTTCTACCCCGCTGTGGAAAACATTGTCCTTTGCCCTTATGCTCCGAGAGGCAGAGAGCAACACGGCAGACGCAGTGCAGAGAGAAAGGACACCGTATCCGTGGGAGCGTGACGCCGCTTAGGCGGGCAAAGCAGAAAGGTGCCGCCCGGCACTGGCTTTGACTTCCTGAGCTTCCTTGCTCGGACAGCAGCTGCCGAAAGCTGGCAACTAGGCTGCCAGAGTGCAGAATGTAGGCGGTGCGGCACGCCTGCTTGCCGAAAGCCAGTATCAGCGAGACAGCGTGCTAGGCTCTGTTTCACAGCTCCTTGGAGAACACACACTTGAAGAATGCCCTCTATGTTCCGCAAAAGCTCTGCCACAGTGAAGGTGGATGAAGCAGCCTGTGGCCACGGGCAGAGCTGGTCAACGGCTGCGCCTAACTTTCCCAAGCTGCGAGAGCATTCTCAGCCGAGTTCTGCTTTGACAGAGCTATTGCTGAACTTTTGCAGTCCCGGAAGCTGCTGAAACCAAGGCTGTGTTCTGCCTCTTCATTCTTGCCTTCCAGTGCTCCAGCGAGTTGTGAAGCTCGGACATGGCATTCAGCTTTGCCGTCTCTCTGCACGGACAGCACTAGACAGAACTAGTGTGCTTCGTGCATGCTCTCTCCTCGCTTTTATGGTCACTGCTCTGCTTTTTGCTTGGCAGCGTTCAAAGGGTCCACGGCATACATCTTGCACAGCGAGAGGTGGCCGGCGAGGAATACTTGCTGGCTTAGGTCGTTCCATGCTCAAGGCATTCATCAGAGCAACACAATGTGGGAAAAGAGGAGGGAACATTGCAGGACAAATTTCTATGCTGGAACATTCTTGTCTGCGAGACAGCTCTCCGCAGCGCTAGTATTTGGCCAGGCTGAAATCAGCGCCGCGGTAAGCCAATCTGACAAGCGGAGTGCAACGAGCGCGGCGATATGGGGCCACTTGGCAGGTGGCCGAAGAAAGACGGCTGCCCCGTGAATGTGGTACCAGAAGGCAAGTTTCAGCAGGGCGTTCCGGGCGAGCTTAATGTGTAGCCGCAGTTGTTCTAGGCGAGTTGTAGCCGAGAAGCTTTCCGTCTCCATTCACGAGACAAGAAAGGCAGAACGCAAGGGCGCACAGGGTTGAGAAGAAAAGTGCGCGTAGTGAGCTCGTTGCGGCAGAAGCGAAAGCCAGGAGCAGCGTGCTCGGTGCGAGAAGTAGACGGCGCTTCGCCTCCTTGGGTAGGAAAGCGCAGCTGGTCACGAAGGGCAGCCAGCGAAGCTTCAGAACAGCAGGCTGTTCTGCTCAGCGTACGAGCCTGAAGTGAGTGGCAAGGGCTAATGGGACAGTTCCAAGGCATCTAGCTTTCCTGCTAGCAATGCCATTTCTACCCTGCTGTGGAAAACATTGTCCTTTGCCCTTATGCTCCGAGAGGCAGAGAGCAACTCGGCAGACGCAGTGCAGAGGGAAAGGACACAGTATTGTTGGGAGCGTGACGCCGCTTAGGCGGGCAAAGCAGAAAGGTGCCGCCCTGCACTGGCTTTGACTTCCTGAGCTTCCTTGCTAGGACAGCAGCTGCCGAAAGCTGGCAACTAGGCTGCCAGAGTGCAGAATGTAGGCGGTCTGGCACGCCCGCTTGCCGAACGCCAGTATCAGCGAGACAGCGTGCTAGGCTCTGTTTCACAGCTCCTTGGAGAACACGCACTGGAAGAATGACCTCTCTGTTCCGCAAAAGCTCTGCCACAGTGAAGGTGGAAGAAGCAGCCTGTGGCCACGGGCAGAGCTGGTCAACGGCTGCGCCTAACTTTCCCAAGCTGCGAGAGCATTCTCAGCCGAGTTCTGCTTTGACAGAGCTATTGCTGAACTTTTGCAGTCCCGGAAGCTGCTGAAACCAAGGCTGTGTTCTGCCTCTTCATTCTTGGCTTTCTGTGCTCCAGCGAGTTGTGAAGCTCGGACACGGCATTCAGCTTTGCCGCCTCTCTGCACGGAAAGCACTAGACAGAACTAGTGTGCTTCGTGCATGCTCTCTCCTCGCTTTTATGGTCACTGCTCTGCTTTTTGCTTGGCAGCGTTCAAAGTGTCCACGGCATACATCTTGCACTGCGAGAGCTGGCCGGCGAGGAATACTTGCTGGCTTAGGTCGTTCCATGCTCAAGGCATTCATCAGAGCAACACAATGTGGGAAAAGAGGAGGGAACATTGCAGGACAAATTTCTATGCTGGAACATTCTTGTCTGCGAGACAGCTCTCCGCAGCGCTAGTATTTGGCCAGGCTGAAATCAGCGCCGCGGTAAGCCAATCTTACAAGCGGAGTGCAACGAGCGCGGCGATATGGGGCCACTTGGCAGGTGGCCGAAGAAAGACGGCTGCCCCGTGAATGTGGTGCCAGAAGGCAAGTTTCAGCAGGGCGTTCCGGGCGAGCTTAATGTGTAGCCGCAGTTGTTCTAGGCGAGTTGTAGCCGAGAAGCTTTCGGTCTCCATTCACGAGACAAGAAAGGCAGAACACGAGGGCGCACAGGGTTGAGAAGAAAAGTGCGCGTAGCGAGCTCGTTGCGGCAGAAGCGAAAGCCAGGAGCAGCGTGCTCGGTGCGAGAAGTAGACGGCGCTTCGCCTCCTTGGGTAGGAAAGTGCAGCTGGTCACGAAGGGCAGCCAGCGAAGCTTCAGAACAGCAGGCTGTTCTGCTCAGCGTACGAGCCTGAAGTGAATGGCAAGGGCTAAGGGGACAGTTCCAAAACATCCAGATTTCCTGCTAGCAATGCCATTTCTACCCTGCTGTGGAAAACATTGTCCTTTGCCCTTATGCTCCGAGAGGCAGCGAGCAACACGGCAGACGCAGTGCAGAGAGAAAGGACACCGTATCCGTGGGAGCGTGACGCCGCTTAGGCGGGCAAAGCAGAAAGGTGCCGCCCGGCACTGGCTTTGACTTCCTGAGCTTCCTTGCTCGGACAGCAGCTGCCGAAAGCTGGCAACTAGGCTGCCAGAGTGCAGAATGTAGGCGGTGCGGCACGCCTGCTTGCCGAAAGCCAGTATCAGCGAGACAGCGTGCTAGGCTCTGTTTCACAGCTCCTTGGAGAACACGCACTGGAAGAATGCCCTCTATGTTCCGCAAAAGCTCTGCCACAGTGAAGGTGGATGAAGCAGCCTGTGGCCACGGGCAGAGCTGGTCAACAGCTGCGCCTAACTTTCCCAAGCTGCGAGAGCATTCTCAGCCGAGTTCTGCTTTGACAGAGCTATTGCTGAACTTTTGCAGTCCCGGAAGCTGCTGAAACCAAGGCTGTGTTCTGCCTCTTCATTCTTGCCTTCCAGTGCTCCAGCGAGTTGTGAAGCTCGGACACGGCATTCAGCTTTGCCGTCTCTCTGCACGGACAGCACTAGACAGAACTAGTGTGCTTCGTGCATGCTCTCTCCTCGCTTTTATGGTCACTGCTCTGCTTTTTGCTTGGCAGTGTTCAAAGGGTCCACGGCATACATCTTGCACAGCGAGAGGTGGCCGGCGAGGAATACTTGCTGGCTTAAGTCGTTCCATGCTCAAGGCATTCATCAGAGCAACACAATGTGGGAAAAGAGGAGGGAACATTGCAGGACAAATTTCTATGCTGGAACATTCTTGTCTGCGAGACAGCTCTCCGCAGCGCTAGTATTTGGCCAGGCTGAAATCAGCGCCGCGGTAAGCCAATCTGACAAGCGGAGTGCAACGAGCGCGGCGATATGGGGCCACTTGGCAGGTGGCCGAAGAAAGACGGCTGCCCCGTGAATGTGGTGCCAGAAGGCAAGTTTCAGCAGGGCGTTCCGGGCGAGCTTAATGTGTAGCCGCAGTTGTTCTAGGCGAGTTGTAGCCGAGAAGCTTTCCGTCTCCATTCACGAGACAAGAAAGGCAGAACGCAAGGGCGCACAGGGTTGAGAAGAAAAGTGCGCGTAGTGAGCTCGTTGCGGCAGAAGCGAAAGCCAGGAGCAGCGTGCTCGGTGCGAGAAATAGACGGCGCTTCGCCTCCTTGGGTAGGAAAGCGCAGCTGGTCACGAAGGGCAGCCAGCGAAGCTTCAGAACAGCAGGCTGTTCTGCTCAGCGTACGAGCCTGAAGTGAGTGGCAAGGGCTAATGGGACAGTTCCAAGGCATCTAGCTTTCCTGCTAGCAATGCCATTTCTACCCTGCTGTGGAAAACATTGTCCTTTGCCCTTATGCTCCGAGAGGCAGAGAGCAACTCGGCAGACGCAGTGCAGAGGGAAAGGACACCGTATCCGTGGGAGCGTGACGCCGCTTAGGCGGGCAAAGCAGAAAGGTGCCGCCCTGCACTGGCTTTGACTTCCTGAGCTTCCTTGCTCGGACAGCAGCTGCCGAAAGCTGGCAACTAGGCTGCCAGAGTGCAGAATGTAGGCGGTCGGGCACGCCCGCTTGCCGAAAGCCAGTATCAGCGAGACAGCGTGCTAGGCTCTGTTTCACAGCTCCTTGGAGAACACGCACTGGAAGAATGACCTCTCTGTTCCGCAAAAGCTCTGCCACAGTGAAGGTGGAAGAAGCAGCCTGTGGCCACGGGCAGAGCTGGTCAACGGCTGCGCCTAACTTTCCCAAGCTGCGAGAGCATTCTCAGCCGAGTTCTGCTTTGACAGAGCTATTGCTGAACTTTTGCAGTCCCGGAAGCTGCTGAAACCAAGGCTGTGTTCTGCCTCTTCATTCTTGGCTTTCTGTGCTCCAGCGAGTTGTGAAGCTCGGACACGGCATTCAGCTTTGCCGCCTCTCTGCACGGAACGCACTAGACAGAATTAGTGTGCTTCGTGCATGCTCTCTCCTCGCTTTTATGGTCACTGCTCTGCTTTTTGCTTGGCAGCGTTCAAAGGGTCCACGGCATACATCTTGCACTGCGAGAGCTGGCCGGCGAGGAATACTTGCTGGCTTAGGTCGTTCCATGCTCAAGGCATTCATCAGAGCAACACAATGTGGGAAAAGAGGAGACTACATCGCAGGACAAATTTCTATGCTGGGACATTCTTGTCTGCGAGACAGCTCTCCGCAGCGCTAGCATTTGGCCAGGACGAAATTAGCGCCGTGGTAAGCCAATCTGACAAGAGGAGTGCAACGAGCGCGGCCATATCGGGCCACTTGGCAGGTGGCCGAAGAAAGACGGCTGCCCCGTGAACGTGGTGCCAGAAGGCAAGTTGCAGCAGGACGCTCCGGGCGAGCTTAATGTGTAGCCGCAGTTGTTCTAGGCGAGTTGTAGCCGAGAAGCTTTCCGTCTCCATTCACGAGACAAGAAAGGCAGAACGCAAGGGCGCACAGGGTTGAGAAGAAAAGTGCGCGTAGCGAGCTCGTTGCGGCAGAAGCGAAAGCCAGGAGCAGCGTGCTCGGTGCGAGAAATAGACGGCGCTTCGCCTCCTTGGGTAGGAAAGCGCAGCTGGTCACGAAGGGCAGCCAGCGAAGCTTCAGAACAGCAGGCTGTTCTGCTCAGCGTACGAGCCTGAAGTGAGTGGCAAGGGCTAAGGGGACAGTTCCAAGGCATCTAGCTTTCCTGCTAGCAATGCCATTTCTACCCTGCTGTGGAAAACATTGTCCTTTGCCCTTATGCTCCGAGAGGCAGAGAGCAACTCGGCAGACGCAGTACAGAGGGAATGGACACCGTATCCATGGGAGCGTGACGCCGCTTAGGCGGGCAAAGCAGAAAGGTGCCGCCCGGCACTGGCTTTGACTTCCTGAGCTTCCTTGCTAGGACAGCAGCTGCCGAAAGCTGGCAACTAGGCTGCCAGAGTGCAGAATGTAGGCGGTCTGGCACGCCTGCTTGCCGAAAGCCAGTATCAGCGAGACAGCGTGCTAGGCTCTGTTTCGCAGCTCCTTGGAGAACACGCACTGGAAGAATGCCCTCTCTGTTCCGCAAAAGCTCTGCCACTGTGAAGGTGGAAGAAGCAGCCTGTGGCCACGGGCAGAGCTGGTCAACAGCTGCGCCTAACTTTCCCAAGCTGCGAGAGCATTCTCGGCTGAATTCTGCTTTGACAGAGCTATTGCTGAACTTTTGCAGTCCCGGAAGCTGCTGAAACCAAGGCTGTGTTCTGCCTCTTCATTCTTGCCTTCCAGTGCTCCAGCGAGTTGTGAAGCTCGGACACGGCATTCAGCTTTGCCGCCTCTCTGCACGGAAAGCACTAGACAGAACTAGTGTGCTTCATGCATGCTCTCTCCTCGCTTTTCTGGTCACTGACCTGCTTTTTGCTTGGCAGCGTTCAAAGGGTCCACGGCATACATCTTGCACAGCGAGAGGTGGCCGGCGAGGAATACTTGCTGGCTTAAGTCGTTCCATGCTCAAGGCATTCATCAGAGCAACACAATGTGGGAAAAGAGGAGGGAACATTGCAGGACAAATTTCTATGCTGGAACATTCTTGTCTGCGAGACAGCTCTCCGCAGCGCTAGTATTTGGCCAGGCTGAAATCAGCGCCGCGGTAAGCCAATCTGACAAGCGGAGTGCAACGAGCGCGGCGATATGGGGCCACTTGGCAGGTGGCCGAAGAAAGACGGCTGCCCCGTGAATGTGGTGCCAGAAGGCAAGTTTCAGCAGGGCGTTCCGGGCGAGCTTAATGTGTAGCCGCAGTTGTTCTAGGCGAGTTGTAGCCGAGAAGCTTTCGGTCTCCATTCACGAGACAAGAAAGGCAGAACGCAAGGGCGCACAGGGTTGAGAAGAAAAGTGCGCGTAGCGAGCTCGTTGCGGCAGAAGCGAAAGCCAGGAGCAGCGTGCTCGGTGCGAGAAGTAGACGGCGCTTCGCCTCCTTGGGAAGGAAAACGCGTCTGGGCACGAACGACAGCCAGCGAAGCCGCAAAACAACAGGCTGCTCTGCTCAGCGCACGAGCCTGAAGTGAGTGGCAAGGGCTAAGGGGACAGTTCCAAGGCATCTATCTAGCTTTCCTGCTAGCAATGCCATTTCTACCCTGCTGTGGAAAACATTGTCCTTTGCCGTTATACTCCGAGATGCAGAGAGCACGTCGGCAGACGCAGTGCAGAGGGAAAGGACACAGTATCCTTGTGAGTGTGACGCCGCTTAGGCAGGCAAAGCAGGAAGGCACTGCCCTTGCACTGGCTTTGACTTCCTGAGCTTCCTTGATTGGACAGCAGCTGCTGAAAGCTGGCAACTTGGACTGCGAGAGTGCCGAATGTAGGCGGTGCGGCACGCCTGCTCGGAGAAAGCCGGTAAGGGAGAGGCAGCGTGCTTGTTTTTGTTTCAGACCTGTTCAACACAGAATGGCTAAGGAAAGATTCGCTTATCGCTGCGGGCACCTCTTGTCAAGAGCTGCACCTTATTTTGCCAAGCTGCAAAAACTTTCTCGCCTGAATACTGCTTTGATAGAGACATTGCTGCAGTTTTGCAGTTCCGGAGGCTGCTGAAACGATCTGTCTTTTCTGCCGTTTCATTCTTGGCTTTCTGTGTACCTTCGATAAGTGAAGCTCGGGCAGGGCATTTAGCTTTTCCGCTTTTCAGCACGGAAGGCACTAGACAGGAATACCGTGAGTCGTGCATGCTTTCTCCTCCCTTTCAGCTCCACTGCTGTGTTTTCTAATTGGCACTGTTCCCATAGGCCACGTAACTGCCGGCCGATCAGCGAGAAGTGGCCGGCGAGGAGTACTTGCTGGATTACTCGTTTCCATGGCCAAGGCAATCAGCAGAACAACAGCATGTGGGAAACAAGGAGGAAATCTAGCAGGACAAGTTTCTCCGCTGGAACATTTTTCTCTGCGAGACATCTCTCAGCCTTACGTGGAAGCGCTTTGCCATTAGGTTTCGAGATGCAAAGAACTCCTAGGCAGATGTAGTGGATAAGGAAAAGACACAATAACCTGGTGAGTGTCATGCGACTTAGGCGGGCCAAGCAGGAAGGTATTGCCCTTCACCGTCTTTGACTTCTTGTCCCTGCCTTTTACTTCCAGGTTCTAATAACTAACTTCCGTGCTAGTTTGCTGTGGCGTCTCTCCATTCTGTCCAAGGAATGGAGAGACTTTCAGGAATTGGGCAACTATCTCATGTAAAGCCCGCTCTAGGACAGCTTCTCTTGCTAAGCCCTGCCAGGACATAACCATCACCCTAACCCCTAACCCAAACCCGTACCCGAACCCTAATCCTAACCCCAACCCCAACCCTAACCCGAACCATAACCCTAACCCTAAGCCTATCCCTATCCCTATCCCTATCCCTATCCCTATCCCTATCCCTATCCCTATCCCTATCCCTATCCCTATCCTGTACCCGAGCCCGAACCCGAGCACTAAGCCCAACCCCAACGCTAACCCTAACGCTAAACCCAACACTAACCCTAAGAGAAATATTAACACTAACCCTAATCCTAACCCTAACCCTAAAACTCATCCCTAAACCTAACCCCGCACCCTAACTCTAACCCTAAGCCGAAGCTTAATAATAACATTTACCTAAACTTAACCCTAAACCTAGAGCTAGACATAGGTGGCATTTTTCCCCAGGAAGCCAAACTCAAGACCCCACAGTGCAGATGTCATTTTGTCAGGCACGTTTGGGCCTCCGATGGCAGCCAGGTTTGGAGGAGGGGGCAGCTTTGTTCTGGGAGAAATCCTCGTCCTTCTGGAATTTTTGTAGGCAGCAGCACATTTCGGGCTGCAGGCAATTAAGGCAAGTTTGTTGGGAAAGGTGGCACTTTTCCCCAGGAAGCTAAACTGAAGAGCCCACTTGGCAGATGTCATTTTGTAGGGCACGTATTGCCCATCGATGACAGCCAGATTTGGAGGAGGGGACAGCTTTGGTCTGGAAGAAATCCTCGTCCTTCTGGAATTTTTCTAAGCAAAGGCCCAAGCCGGGCCACAGGCAAGTTAGGCAATTTGGCTCCGAAAGTTTCCAAGTGCTGGCCTGCACAGGATTTGACTTGCTTAGCGTCTTTGCTGGGACAGCATCTGCCGAAAGTTGGCAACTAGGCTGTGAGAATGCATAGTGCAAGCGGCGCGGCACGCCTGCTAGGAGAAAGCGAGTATCAGCGAGGAAGTGCTCTAGGCTCTGTATCAGAGCACTTTGAAGAACACACGCGTGATAGATGCCGTCCCAGTTCCGCAAAAGCTCTGCCATAGTGAAGGTGGAAGAAGCAGCCTGTGGCCACGGGCAGAGCTGGTCAGCAGTGCACCTTACTTTCCCAAGCTGCGAGAGCATTCTCTGCAGAGTTCTGCTTTGACAGAGCAATTGCTGCACTTTTGCATTCCCAGAGGCTGCTGAAAGGAAGGCTATTTTGTGCTGCTTAATTCTTGGCTTGCTGTAATCCAGCGAGAAGTGAAGCCCGGGACCAGCATTCAGCTTTGCCTCCTTTCTGCACGGAAAGCACTAGACAGAATTACTGTGCTTTGTGCATGCTCTCTCCTCGCTTTTATGGTCACTGCTCTGCTTTTGCTTGGCAGCGTTCAAAGGGTCCACGGCATACATCTTGCACAGCGAGAGGTGGCCGGCGAGGAATACTTGCTGGCTCAGTCGTTCCATGGCCAAGGCATTCATCAGAGCAACACGATGTGGGAAAAGAGGAGGGAACATTGCAGGACAAATTTCTGTGCTGGGACATTCTTGTTTGGGAGACAGCTCTCCGGCGCGCCAGGCTGAAATCAGCGCCGTGGTAAGCCAATCTGACAAGAGGAGTGCAACGAGCGCGGCCATATCGGGCCACTTGGCAGGTGGCCGAAGAAAGACGGCTGCCCCGTGAACGTGGTGCCAGAAGGCAAGTTGCAGCAGGACGCTCCGGGCGAGCTTAATGTGTAGCCGCAGTTGTTCTAGGCGAGTTGTAGCCGAGAAGCTTTCCGTCTCCATTCACGAGACAAGAAAGGCTGAACGCAAGGGCGCAGAGGGTTGAGAAGAAAAGTGCGCGTAGCGAGCTCGTTGCGGCAGAAGCGAAAGCCAGGAGCAGCGTGCTCGGTGCGAGAAGTAGACGGCGCTTCGCCTCCTTGGGAAGGAAATCGTGTCTGGGCACGAACGACAGCCAGCGAAGCTTCAGAACAACAGGCTGCTCTGATCAGCGCACGAGCCTGAAGTGAGTGGCAAGGGCTAAGGGGACAGTTCCAAGGCATCTAGCTTTCCTGCTAGCAATGCCATTTCTACCCTGCTGTGGAAAACATTGTCCTATGCCCTTATGCTCCGAGAGACAGAGAGCACGTCGGCAGACGCAGTGCAGAGGGAAAGGACACCGTATCCGTGGGAGCATGACGCCGCTTAGCGGGCAAAGAAGAAAGGTGCCGCCCTGCACTGACTTTGACTTCCTGAGCTTCCTTGCTAGGACAGCAGCTGCCGAAAGCTGGCAACCACGCTGCCAGAGTGCAGAATGTAGGCGGTGCGGCACGCCTGCTTGCCGAAAGCCAGTGTCAGCGAGACAGCGTGCTAGGCTGTGCTTCACAGCGCCTTGTAGAACAGGCACTTGAAGAATGCCCTCTCTGTTCCGCAAAAGCTCTGCCACAGTGAAGGTGGAAGAAGCAGCCTGTGGCCACGGGCAGAGCTGGTCAACAGCTGCGCCTCCCTTTGCCAAGCTGCGAGAGCATTCTCAGCCGAGTTCTGCTTTGACAGAGCTATTGCTGAACTTTTGCAGTCCCAGAGGCTGCTGAAACCAAGGCTGTGTTCTGCCTCTTCATTCTTGGCTTTCTGTGCTCCAGCGAGTTGTGAAGCTCGGACACGGCATTCAGCTTTGCCGCCTCTCTGCACGGAACGCACTAGGCAGAACTACTGTGCTTCGTGCATGCTCTCTCTTCGCTTTTCTGGTCACTGACCTGCTTTTTGCTTGGCAGCGTTCAAAGGGTCCACGGCATACATCTTGCACAGCGAGAGGTGGCCGGCGAGGAATACTTGCTGGCTTAAGTCGTTCCATGCTCAAGGCATTCATCAGAGCAACACAATGTGGGAAAAGAGGAGACTACATCGCAGGACAAATTTCTATGCTGGGACATTCTTGTCTGCGAGACAGCTCTCTGGAGCGCTAGCATTTGGCCAGGACGAAATTAGCGCTGTGGTAAGCCAATCTGACAAGAGGAGTGCAACAATCGTGGCAATATTGGGCCACTTGGCAGGTGGCCGAAGAAAGACGGCTGCCCCGTGAACGTGGTGCCAGAAGGCAAGTTGCAGCAGGACGCTCCGGGCGAGCTTAATGTGTAGCCGCAGTTGTTCTAGGCGAGTTGTAGCCGAGAAGCTTTCCGTCTCCATTCACGAGACAAGAAAGGCAGAACGCAATGGTACACAATGTTGAGAAGAAAAGTGCGCGTAGCGAGCTCGTTGCGGCAGAAGCGAAAGCCAGGAGCAGCGTGCTCGGTGCGAGAAGTAGACGGCGCTTCGCCTCCTTGGGAAGGAAAACGCGTCTGGGCACGAACGACAGCCAGCGAAGCCGCAAAACAACAGGCTGCTCTGCTCAGCGCACGAGCCTGAAGTGAGTGGCAAGGGCTAAGGGGACAGTTCCAAGGCATCTATCTGGCTTTCCTGCTAGCAATGCCATTTCTACCCTGCTGTGGAAAACATTGTCCTTTGCCGTTATACTCCGAGATGCAGAGAGCACGTCGGCAGACGCAGTGCAGAGGGAAAGGACACAGTATCCTTGTGAGTGTGACGCCGCTTAGGCAGGCAAAGCAGGAAGGCACTGCCCTTGCACTGGCTTTGACTTCCTGAGCTTCCTTGATTGGACAGCAGCTGCTGAAAGCTGGCAACTTGGACTGCGAGAGTGCCGAATGTAGGCGGTGCGGCACGCCTGCTCGGAGAAAGCCGGTAAGGGAGAGGCAGCGCGCTTGTTTTTGTTTCAGACCTGTTCAACACAGAATGGCTAAGGAAAGATTCGCTTATCGCTGCGGGCACCTCTTGTCAAGAGCTGCACCTTATTTTGCCAAGCTGCAAAAACTTTCTCGCCTGAATACTGCTTTGATAGAGACATTGCTGCAGTTTTGCAGTTCCGGAGGCTGCTGAAACGATCTGTCTTTTCTGCCGTTTCATTCTTGGCTTTCTGTGTACCTTCGATAAGTGAAGCTCGGGCAGGGCATTTAGCTTTTCCGCTTTTCAGCACGGAAGGCACTAGACAGGAATACCGTGAGTCGTGCATGCTTTCTCCTCCCTTTCAGCTCCACTGCTGTGTTTTCTAATTGGCACTGTTCCCATGGGCCACGTAACTGCCGGCCGATCAGCGAGAAGTGGCCGGCGAGGAGTACTTGCTGGATTACTCGTTTCCATGGCCAAGGCAATCAGCAGAACAACAGCATGTGGGAAACAAGGAGGAAATCTAGCAGGACAAGTTTCTCCGCTGGAACATTTTTCTCTGCGAGACATCTCTCAGCCTTACGTGGAAGCGCTTTGCCATTAGGTTTCGAGATGCAAAGAACTCCTAGGCAGATGTAGTGGATAAGGAAAAGACACAATAACCTGGTGAGTGTCATGCGACTTAGGCGGGCCAAGCAGGAAGGTATTGCCCTTCACCGTCTTTGACTTCTTGTCCCTGCCTTTTACTTCCAGGTTCTAATAACTAACTTCCGTGCTAGTTTGCTGTGGCGTCTCTCCATTCTGTCCAAGGAATGGAGAGACTTTCAGGAATTGGGCAACTATCTCATGTAAAGCCCGCTCTAGGACAGCTTCTCTTGCTAAGCCCTGCCAGGACATAACCATCACCCTAACCCCTAACCCAAACCCGTACCCGAACCCTAACCCCAACCCCAACCCCAACCCTAACCCGAACCATAACCCTAACCCTAAGCCTATCCCTAACGCGAACCATAACCCTAAGCCTATCCCTATCCCTATCCCTAACCCTAAGCCTACCCCTACCCCTATCCCTATCCCTATCCCTATCCCTATCCCTATCCTGTACCCGAGCCCGAACCCGAACACTAAGCCCAACCCCAACGCTAACCCTAACGCTAAACCCAACACTAACCCTAAGAGAAATATTAACACTAACCCTAATCCTAACCCTAACCCTAAAACTCATCCCTAAACCTAACCCCGCACCCTAACTCTAACCCTAAGCCGAAGCTTAATAATAACATTTACCTAAACTTAACCCTAAACCTAGAGCTAGACATAGGTGGCATTTTTCCCCAGGAAGCCAAACTCAAGACCCCACAGTGCAGATGTCATTTTGTCAGGCACGTTTGGGCCTCCGATGGCAGCCAGGTTTGGAGGAGGGGGCAGCTTTGTTCTGGGAGAAATCCTCGTCCTTCTGGAATTTTTGTAGGCAGCAGCACATTTCGGGCTGCAGGCAATTAAGGCAAGTTTGTTGGGAAAGGTGGCACTTTTCCCCAGGAAGCTAAACTGAAGAGCCCACTTGGCAGATGTCATTTTGTAGGGCACGTATTGCCCATCGATGACAGCCAGATTTGGAGGAGGGGACAGCTTTGGTCTGGAAGAAATCCTCGTCCTTCTGGAATTTTTCTAAGCAAAGGCCCAAGCCGGGCCACAGGCAAGTTAGGCAATTTGGCTCCGAAAGTTTCCAAGTGCTGGCCTGCACAGGATTTGACTTGCTTAGCGTCTTTGCTGGGACAGCATCTGCCGAAAGTTGGCAACTAGGCTGTGAGAATGCATAGTGCAAGCGGCGCGGCACGCCTGCTAGGAGAAAGCGAGTATCAGCGAGGAAGTGCTCTAGGCTCTGTATCAGAGCACTTTGAAGAACACACGCGTGATAGATGCCGTCCCAGTTCCGCAAAAGCTCTGCCATAGTGAAGGTGGAAGAAGCAGCCTGTGGCCACGGGCAGAGCTGGTCAGCAGTGCACCTTACTTTCCCAAGCTGCGAGAGCATTCTCTGCAGAGTTCTGCTTTGACAGAGCAATTGCTGCACTTTTGCATTCCCAGAGGCTGCTGAAAGGAAGGCTATTTTGTGCTGCTTAATTCTTGGCTTGCTGTAATCCAGCGAGAAGTGAAGCCCGGGACCAGCATTCAGCTTTGCCTCCTTTCTGCACGGAAAGCACTAGACAGAATTACTGTGCTTTGTGCATGCTCTCTCCTCGCTTTTATGGTCACTGCTCTGCTTTTGCTTGGCAGCGTTCAAAGGGTCCACGGCATACATCTTGCACAGCGAGAGGTGGCCGGCGAGGAATACTTGCTGGCTCAGTCGTTCCATGGCCAAGGCATTCATCAGAGCAACACGATGTGGGAAAAGAGGAGGGAACATTGCAGGACAAATTTCTGTGCTGGGACATTCTTGTTTGGGAGACAGCTCTCCGGCGCGCCAGGCTGAAATCAGCGCCGTGGTAAGCCAATCTGACAAGAGGAGTGCAACGAGCGCGGCCATATCGGGCCACTTGGCAGGTGGCCGAAGAAAGACGGCTGCCCCGTGAACGTGGTGCCAGAAGGCAAGTTGCAGCAGGACGCTCCGGGCGAGCTTAATGTGTAGCCGCAGTTGTTCTAGGCGAGTTGTAGCCGAGAAGCTTTCCGTCTCCATTCACGAGACAAGAAAGGCTGAACGCAAGGGCGCAGAGGGTTGAGAAGAAAAGTGCGCGTAGCGAGCTCGTTGCGGCAGAAGCGAAAGCCAGGAGCAGCGTGCTCGGTGCGAGAAGTAGACGGCGCTTCGCCTCCTTGGGAAGGAAATCGTGTCTGGGCACGAACGACAGCCAGCGAAGCTTCAGAACAACAGGCTGCTCTGCTCAGCGTACGAGCCTGAAGTGAGTGGCAAGGGCTAAGGGGACAGTCCCAAGGCATCTATCTTTCCTGCTAGCAATGCCATTTCTACCCTGCTGTGGAAAACATTGTCCTATGCCCTTATGCTCCGAGAGACAGAGAGCACGTCGGCAGACGCAGTGCAGAGTGAAAGGACACAGTATCCGTGGGAGCATGACGCCGTTTAGCGGGCAAAGAAGAAAGGTGCCGCCCTGCACTGGCTTTGACTTCCTGAGCTTCCTTGCTAGGACAGCAGCTGCCGAAAGCTGGCAACCACGCTGCCAGAGTGCAGAATGTAGGCGGTGCGGCACGCCTGCTTGCCGAAAGCCAGTATCAGCGAGACAGCGTGCTAGGCTGTGCTTCACAGCGCCTTGTAGAACACGCACTTGAAGAATGCCCTCTCTGTTCCGCAAAAGCTCTGCCACAGTGAAGGTGGAAGAAGCAGCCTGTGGCCACGGGCAGAGTGGTCAACAGCTGCGCCTAACTTTCCCAAGCTGCGAGAGCATTCTCGGCTGAGTTCTGCTTTGACAGAGCTATTGCTGAACTTTTGCAGTCCCGGAAGCTGCTGAAACCAAGGCTGTGTTCTGCCTCTTCATTCTTGGCTTTCTGTGCTCCAGCGAGTTGTGAAGCTCGGACACGGCATTCAGCTTTGCCGCCTCTCTGCACGGAAAGCACTAGACAGAACTAGTGTGCTTCGTGCATGCTCTCTCCTCGCTTTTATGGTCACTGCTCTGCTTTTTGCTTGGCAGCGTTCAAAGGGTCCACGGCATACATCTTGCACAGGGAGACGTGGCCGGCGAGGAATACTTGCTGGCTTAAGTCGTTCCATGCTCAAGACATTCATCAGAGCAACACAATGTGGGAAAAGAGGAGGGAACATTGCAGGACAAATTTCTATGCTGGAACATTATTGTCTGCGAGACAGCTCTCCGCAGTGCTAGTATTTGGCCAGGCTGAAATCAGCGCCGCGGTAAGCCAATCTGACAAGCGGAGTGCAACGAGCGCGGCGATATGGGGCCACTTGGCAGGTGGCCGAAGAAAGACGGCTGCCCCGTGAATGTGGTGCCAGAAGGCAAGTTTCAGCAGGGAATTCCGGGCGAGCTTAATGTGTAGCCGCAGTTGTTCTAGGCGAGTTGTAGCCGAGAAACTTTCCGTCTCCATTCACGAGACAAGAAAAGCAGAACGCAAGGGCGCACAGGGTTGAGAAGAAAAGTGCGCGTAGCGAGCTCATTGCGGCAGAAGCGAAAGCCAGGAGCAGCATGCTCGGTGCGAGAAATAGACGGCGCTTCGCCTCCTTGGGTAGGAAAGCGCAGCTGGTCACGAACGGCAGCCAGCGAAGCTTCAGAACAGCAGGCTGTTCTGCTCAGCGTACGAGCCTGAAGTGAGTGGCAAGGACTAAGGGGACAGTTCCAAGGCATCTAGCTTTCCTGCTAGCAATGCCATTTCTACCCTGCTGTGGAAAACATTGTCCTTTGCCCTTATGCTCCGAGAGGCAGAGAGCAACTCGGCAGACGCAGTGCAGAGGGAAAGGACACCGTATCCGTGGGAGCGTGACGCCGCTTAGGCGGGCAAAGCAGAAAGGTGCCGCCCGGCACTGGCTTTGACTTCCTGAGCTTCCTTGCTAGGACAGCAGCTGCCGAAAGCTGGCAACTAGGCTGCCAGAGTGCAGGATGTAGGCGGTCTGGCACGCCTGCTTGCCGAAAGCCAGTATCAGCGAGACAGCGTGCTAGGCTCTGTTTCACAGCTCCTTGGAGAACACGCACTGGAAGAATGCCCTCTCTGTTCCGCAAAAGCTCTGCCACAGTGAAGGTGGAAGAAGCAGCCTGTGGCCACGGGCAGAGCTAGTCAACGGCTGCGCCTAACTTTCCCAAGCTGCGAGAGCATTCTCAGCCGAGTTCTGCTTTGACAGAGCTATTGCTGAACTTTTGCAGTCCCGGAAGCTGCTGAAACCAAGGCTGTGTTCTGCCTCTTCATTCTTGGCTTTCTGTGCTCCAGCGAGTTGTGAAGCTCGGACACGGCATTCAGCTTTGCCGCCTCTCTGCACGGAAAGCACTAGACAGAACTAGTGTGCTTCGTGCATGCTCTCTCCTCGCTTTTATGGTCACTGCTCTGCTTTTTGCTTGGCAGCGTTCAAAGGGTCCACGGCATACATCTTGCACAGCGAGAGGTGGCCGGCGAGGAATACTTGCTGGCTTAAGTCGTTCCATGCTCAAGGCATTCATCAGAGCAACACAATGTGGGAAAAGAGGAGGGAACATTGCAGGACAAATTTCTATGCTGGAACATTCTTGTCTGCGAGACAGCTCTCCGCAGCGCTAGTATTTGGCCAGGCTGAAATCAGCGCCGCGGTAAGCCAATCTGACAAGCGGAGTGCAACGAGCGCGGCGATATGGGGCCACTTGGCAGGTGGCCGAAGAAAGACGGCTGCCCCGTGAACGTGGTGCCAGAAGGCAAGTTGCAGCAGGACGCTCCGGGCGAGCTTAATGTGTAGCCGCAGTTGTTCTAGGCGAGTTGTAGCCGAGAAGCTTTCCGTCTCCATTCACGAGACAAGAAAGGCAGAACGCAATGGTACACAATGTTGAGAAGAAAAGTGCGCGTAGCGAGCTCGTTGCGGCAGAAGCGAAAGCCAGGAGCAGCGTGCTCGGTGCGAGAAGTAGACGGCACTTCGCCTCCTTGGGAAGGAAAACGCGTCTGGGCACGAACGACAGCCAGCGAAGCCGCAAAACAACAGGCTGCTCTGCTCAGCGCACGAGCCTGAAGTGAGTGGCAAGGGCTAAGGGGACAGTTCCAAGGCATCTATCTAGCTTTCCTGCTAGCAATGCCATTTCTACCCTGCTGTGGAAAACATTGTCCTTTGCCGTTATACTCCGAGATGCAGAGAGCACGTCGGCAGACGCAGTGCAGAGGGAAAGGACACAGTATCCTTGTGAGTGTGACGCCGCTTAGGCAGGCAAAGCAGGAAGGCACTGCCCTTGCACTGGCTTTGACTTCCTGAGCTTCCTTGATTGGACAGCAGCTGCTGAAAGCTGGCAACTTGGACTGCGAGAGTGCCGAATGTAGGCGGTGCGGCACGCCTGCTCGGAGAAAGCCGGTAAGGGAGAGGCAGCGTGCTTGTTTTTGTTTCAGACCTGTTCAACACAGAATGGCTAAGGAAAGATTCGCTTATCGCTGCGGGCACCTCTTGTCAAGAGCTGCACCTTATTTTGCCAAGCTGCAAAAACTTTCTCGCCTGAATACTGCTTTGATAGAGACATTGCTGCAGTTTTGCAGTTCCGGAGGCTGCTGAAACGATCTGTCTTTTCTGCCGTTTCATTCTTGGCTTTCTGTGTACCTTCGATAAGTGAAGCTCGGGCAGGGCATTTAGCTTTTCCGCTTTTCAGCACGGAAGGCACTAGACAGGAATACCGTGAGTCGTGCATGCTTTCTCCTCCCTTTCAGCTCCACTGCTGTGTTTTCTAATTGGCACTGTTCCCATAGGCCACGTAACTGCCGGCCGATCAGCGAGAAGTGGCCGGCGAGGAGTACTTGCTGGATTACTCGTTTCCATGGCCAAGGCAATCAGCAGAACAACAGCATGTGGGAAACAAGGAGGAAATCTAGCAGGACAAGTTTCTCCGCTGGAACATTTTTCTCTGCGAGACATCTCTCAGCCTTACGTGGAAGCGCTTTGCCATTAGGTTTCGAGATGCAAAGAACTCCTAGGCAGATGTAGTGGATAAGGAAAAGACACAATAACCTGGTGAGTGTCATGCGACTTAGGCGGGCCAAGCAGGAAGGTATTGCCCTTCACCGTCTTTGACTTCTTGTCCCTGCCTTTTACTTCCAGGTTCTAATAACTAACTTCCGTGCTAGTTTGCTGTGGCGTCTCTCCATTCTGTCCAAGGAATGGAGAGACTTTCAGGAATTGGGCAACTATCTCATGTAAAGCCCGCTCTAGGACAGCTTCTCTTGCTAAGCCCTGCCAGGACATAACCATCACCCTAACCCCTAACCCAAACCCGTACCCGAACCCTAATCCTAACCCCAACCCCAACCCTAACCCGAACCATAACCCTAACCCTAAGCCTATCCCTATCCCTATCCCTATCCCTATCCCTATCCCTATCCCTATCCCTATCCCTATCCCTATCCCTATCCTGTACCCGAGCCCGAACCCGAACACTAAGCCCAACCCCAACGCTAACCCTAACGCTAAACCCAACACTAACCCTAAGAGAAATATTAACACTAACCCTAATCCTAACCCTAACCCTAAAACTCATCCCTAAACCTAACCCCGCACCCTAACTCTAACCCTAAGCCGAAGCTTAATAATAACATTTACCTAAACTTAACCCTAAACCTAGAGCTAGACATAGGTGGCATTTTTCCCCAGGAAGCCAAACTCAAGACCCCACAGTGCAGATGTCATTTTGTCAGGCACGTTTGGGCCTCCGATGGCAGCCAGGTTTGGAGGAGGGGGCAGCTTTGTTCTGGGAGAAATCCTCGTCCTTCTGGAATTTTTGTAGGCAGCAGCACATTTCGGGCTGCAGGCAATTAAGGCAAGTTTGTTGGGAAAGGTGGCACTTTTCCCCAGGAAGCTAAACTGAAGAGCCCACTTGGCAGATGTCATTTTGTAGGGCACGTATTGCCCATCGATGACAGCCAGATTTGGAGGAGGGGACAGCTTTGGTCTGGAAGAAATCCTCGTCCTTCTGGAATTTTTCTAAGCAAAGGCCCAAGCCGGGCCACAGGCAAGTTAGGCAATTTGGCTCCGAAAGTTTCCAAGTGCTGGCCTGCACAGGATTTGACTTGCTTAGCGTCTTTGCTGGGACAGCATCTGCCGAAAGTTGGCAACTAGGCTGTGAGAATGCATAGTGCAAGCGGCGCGGCACGCCTGCTAGGAGAAAGCGAGTATCAGCGAGGAAGTGCTCTAGGCTCTGTATCAGAGCACTTTGAAGAACACACGCGTGATAGATGCCGTCCCAGTTCCGCAAAAGCTCTGCCATAGTGAAGGTGGAAGAAGCAGCCTGTGGCCACGGGCAGAGCTGGTCAGCAGTGCACCTTACTTTCCCAAGCTGCGAGAGCATTCTCTGCAGAGTTCTGCTTTGACAGAGCAATTGCTGCACTTTTGCATTCCCAGAGGCTGCTGAAAGGAAGGCTATTTTGTGCTGCTTAATTCTTGGCTTGCTGTAATCCAGCGAGAAGTGAAGCCCGGGACCAGCATTCAGCTTTGCCTCCTTTCTGCACGGAAAGCACTAGACAGAATTACTGTGCTTTGTGCATGCTCTCTCCTCGCTTTTATGGTCACTGCTCTGCTTTTGCTTGGCAGCGTTCAAAGGGTCCACGGCATACATCTTGCACAGCGAGAGGTGGCCGGCGAGGAATACTTGCTGGCTCAGTCGTTCCATGGCCAAGGCATTCATCAGAGCAACACGATGTGGGAAAAGAGGAGGGAACATTGCAGGACAAATTTCTGTGCTGGGACATTCTTGTTTGGGAGACAGCTCTCCGGCGCGCCAGGCTGAAATCAGCGCCGTGGTAAGCCAATCTGACAAGAGGAGTGCAACGAGCGCGGCCATATCGGGCCACTTGGCAGGTGGCCGAAGAAAGACGGCTGCCCCGTGAACGTGGTGCCAGAAGGCAAGTTGCAGCAGGACGCTCCGGGCGAGCTTAATGTGTAGCCGCAGTTGTTCTAGGCGAGTTGTAGCCGAGAAGCTTTCCGTCTCCATTCACGAGACAAGAAAGGCTGAACGCAAGGGCGCAGAGGGTTGAGAAGAAAAGTGCGCGTAGCGAGCTCGTTGCGGCAGAAGCGAAAGCCAGGAGCAGCGTGCTCGGTGCGAGAAGTAGACGGCGCTTCGCCTCCTTGGGAAGGAAATCGTGTCTGGGCACGAACGACAGCCAGCGAAGCTTCAGAACAACAGGCTGCTCTGATCAGCGCACGAGCCTGAAGTGAGTGGCAAGGGCTAAGGGGACAGTTCCAAGGCATCTAGCTTTCCTGCTAGCAATGCCATTTCTACCCTGCTGTGGAAAACATTGTCCTATGCCCTTATGCTCCGAGAGACAGAGAGCACGTCGGCAGACGCAGTGCAGAGGGAAAGGACACCGTATCCGTGGGAGCATGACGCCGCTTAGCGGGCAAAGAAGAAAGGTGCCGCCCTGCACTGGCTTTGACTTCCTGAGCTTCCTTGCTAGGACAGCAGCTGCCGAAAGCTGGCAACCACGCTGCCAGAGTGCAGAATGTAGGCGGTGCGGCACGCCTGCTTGCCGAAAGCCAGTGTCAGCGAGACAGCGTGCTAGGCTGTGCTTCACAGCGCCTTGTAGAACAGGCACTTGAAGAATGCCCTCTCTGTTCCGCAAAAGCTCTGCCACAGTGAAGGTGGAAGAAGCAGCCTGTGGCCACGGGCAGAGCTGGTCAACAGCTGCGCCTCCCTTTGCCAAGCTGCGAGAGCATTCTCAGCCGAGTTCTGCTTTGACAGAGCTATTGCTGAACTTTTGCAGTCCCAGAGGCTGCTGAAACCAAGGCTGTGTTCTGCCTCTTCATTCTTGGCTTTCTGTGCTCCAGCGAGTTGTGAAGCTCGGACACGGCATTCAGCTTTGCCGCCTCTCTGCACGGAACGCACTAGGCAGAACTACTGTGCTTCGTGCATGCTCTCTCTTCGCTTTTCTGGTCACTGACCTGCTTTTTGCTTGGCAGCGTTCAAAGGGTCCACGGCATACATCTTGCACAGCGAGAGGTGGCCGGCGAGGAATACTTGCTGGCTTAAGTCGTTCCATGCTCAAGGCATTCATCAGAGCAACACAATGTGGGAAAAGAGGAGACTACATCGCAGGACAAATTTCTATGCTGGGACATTCTTGTCTGCGAGACAGCTCTCTGGAGCGCTAGCATTTGGCCAGGACGAAATTAGCGCTGTGGTAAGCCAATCTGACAAGAGGAGTGCAACAATCGTGGCAATATTGGGCCACTTGGCAGGTGGCCGAAGAAAGACGGCTGCCCCGTGAACGTGGTGCCAGAAGGCAAGTTGCAGCAGGACGCTCCGGGCGAGCTTAATGTGTAGCCGCAGTTGTTCTAGGTGAGTTGTAGCCGAGAAGCTTTCCGTCTCCATTCACGAGACAAGAAAGGCAGAACGCAATGGTACACAATGTTGAGAAGCAAAGTGCGCGTAGCGAGCTCGTTGCGGCAGAAGCGAAAGCCAGGAGCAGCGTGCTCGGTGCGAGAAGTAGACGGCGCTTCGCCTCCTTGGGAAGGAAAACGCGTCTGGGCACGAACGACAGCCAGCGAAGCCGCAAAACAACAGGCTGCTCTGCTCAGCGCACGAGCCTGAAGTGAGTGGCAAGGGCTAAGGGGACAGTTCCAAGGCATCTATCTGGCTTTCCTGCTAGCAATGCCATTTCTACCCTGCTGTGGAAAACATTGTCCTTTGCCGTTATACTCCGAGATGCAGAGAGCACGTCGGCAGACGCAGTGCAGAGGGAAAGGACACAGTATCCTTGTGAGTGTGACGCCGCTTAGGCAGGCAAAGCAGGAAGGCACTGCCCTTGCACTGGCTTTGACTTCCTGAGCTTCCTTGATTGGACAGCAGCTGCTGAAAGCTGGCAACTTGGACTGCGAGAGTGCCGAATGTAGGCGGTGCGGCACGCCTGCTCGGAGAAAGCCGGTAAGGGAGAGGCAGCGCGCTTGTTTTTGTTTCAGACCTGTTCAACACAGAATGGCTAAGGAAAGATTCGCTTATCGCTGCGGGCACCTCTTGTCAAGAGCTGCACCTTATTTTGCCAAGCTGCAAAAACTTTCTCGCCTGAATACTGCTTTGATAGAGACATTGCTGCAGTTTTGCAGTTCCGGAGGCTGCTGAAACGATCTGTCTTTTCTGCCGTTTCATTCTTGGCTTTCTGTGTACCTTCGATAAGTGAAGCTCGGGCAGGGCATTTAGCTTTTCCGCTTTTCAGCACGGAAGGCACTAGACAGGAATACCGTGAGTCGTGCATGCTTTCTCCTCCCTTTCAGCTCCACTGCTGTGTTTTCTAATTGGCACTGTTCCCATAGGCCACGTAACTGCCGGCCGATCAGCGAGAAGTGGCCGGCGAGGAGTACTTGCTGGATTACTCGTTTCCATGGCCAAGGCAATCAGAAGAACAACAGCATGTGGGAAACAAGGAGGAAATCTAGCAGGACAAGTTTCTCCGCTGGAACATTTTTCTCTGCGAGACATCTCTCAGCCTTACGTGGAAGCGCTTTGCCATTAGGTTTCGAGATGCAAAGAACTCCTAGGCAGATGTAGTGGATAAGGAAAAGACACAATAACCTGGTGAGTGTCATGCGACTTAGGCGGGCCAAGCAGGAAGGTATTGCCCTTCACCGTCTTTGACTTCTTGTCCCTGCCTTTTACTTCCAGGTTCTAATAACTAACTTCCGTGCTAGTTTGCTGTGGCGTCTCTCCATTCTGTCCAAGGAATGGAGAGACTTTCAGGAATTGGGCAACTATCTCATGTAAAGCCCGCTCTAGGACAGCTTCTCTTGCTAAGCCCTGCCAGGACATAACCATCACCCTAACCCCTAACCCAAACCCGTACCCGAACCCTAACCCCAACCCCAACCCCAACCCTAACCCGAACCATAACCCTAACCCTAAGCCTATCCCTAACGCGAACCATAACCCTAAGCCTATCCCTATCCCTATCCCTAACCCTAAGCCTACCCCTATCCCTATCCCTATCCCTATCCCTATCCCTATCCCTATCCCTATCCCTATCCTGTACCCGAGCCCGAACCCGAACACTAAGCCCAACCCCAACGCTAACCCTAACGCTAAACCCAACACTAACCCTAAGAGAAATATTAACACTAACCCTAATCCTAACCCTAACCCTAAAACTCATCCCTAAACCTAACCCCGCACCCTAACTCTAACCCTAAGCCGAAGCTTAATAATAACATTTACCTAAACTTAACCCTAAACCTAGAGCTAGACATAGGTGGCATTTTTCCCCAGGAAGCCAAACTCAAGACCCCACAGTGCAGATGTCATTTTGTCAGGCACGTTTGGGCCTCCGATGGCAGCCAGGTTTGGAGGAGGGGGCAGCTTTGTTCTGGGAGAAATCCTCGTCCTTCTGGAATTTTTGTAGGCAGCAGCACATTTCGGGCTGCAGGCAATTAAGGCAAGTTTGTTGGGAAAGGTGGCACTTTTCCCCAGGAAGCTAAACTGAAGAGCCCACTTGGCAGATGTCATTTTGTAGGGCACGTATTGCCCATCGATGACAGCCAGATTTGGAGGAGGGGACAGCTTTGGTCTGGAAGAAATCCTCGTCCTTCTGGAATTTTTCTAAGCAAAGGCCCAAGCCGGGCCACAGGCAAGTTAGGCAATTTGGCTCCGAAAGTTTCCAAGTGCTGGCCTGCACAGGATTTGACTTGCTTAGCGTCTTTGCTGGGACAGCATCTGCCGAAAGTTGGCAACTAGGCTGTGAGAATGCATAGTGCAAGCGGCGCGGCACGCCTGCTAGGAGAAAGCGAGTATCAGCGAGGAAGTGCTCTAGGCTCTGTATCAGAGCACTTTGAAGAACACACGCGTGATAGATGCCGTCCCAGTTCCGCAAAAGCTCTGCCATAGTGAAGGTGGAAGAAGCAGCCTGTGGCCACGGGCAGAGCTGGTCAACAGCTGCGCCTAACTTTCCCAAGCTGCGAGAGCATTCTCAGCCGAGTTCTGCTTTGACAGAGCAATTGCTGCACTTTTGCATTCCCAGAGGCTGCTGAAAGGAAGGCTATTTTGTGCTGCTTAATTCTTGGCTTGCTCTAATCCAGCGAGAAGTGAAGCCCGGGACCAGCATTCAGCTTTGCCTCCTTTCTGCACGGAAAGCACTAGACAGAATTACTGTGCTTTGTGCATGCTCTCTCCTCGCTTTTATGGTCACTGCTCTGCTTTTGCTTGGCAGCATTCAAAGGGTCCACGGCATACATCTTGCACAGCGAGAGGTGGCCGGCGAGGAATACTTGCTGGCTCAGTCGTTCCATGGCCAAGGCATTCATCAGAGCAACACAATGTGGGAAAAGAGGAGGGAACATTGCAGGACAAATTTCTGTGCTGGGACATTCTTGTTTGGGAGACAGCTCTCCGGCGCGCCAGGCTGAAATCAGCGCCGTGGTAAGCCAATCTGACAAGAGGAGAGCAACGAGCGCGGCCATATCGGGCCACTTGGCAGGTGGCCGAAGAAAGACGGCTGCCCCGTGAACGTGGTGCCAGAAGGCAAGTTGCAGCAGGACGCTCCGGGCGAGCTTAATGTGTAGCCGCAGTTGTTCTAGGCGAGTTGTAGCCGAGAAGCTTTCCGTCTCCATTCACGAGACAAGAAAGGCTGAACGCAAGGGCGCAGAGGGTTGAGAAGAAAAGTGCGCGTAGCGAGCTCGTTGCGGCAGAAGCGAAAGCCAGGAGCAGCGTGCTCGGTGCGAGAAGTAGACGGCGCTTCGCCTCCTTGGGAAGGAAATCGTGTCTGGGCACGAACGACAGCCAGCGAAGCTTCAGAACAACAGGCTGCTCTGATCAGCGCACGAGCCTGAAGTGAGTGGCAAGGGCTAAGGGGACAGTTCCAAGGCATCTAGCTTTCCTGCTAGCAATGCCATTTCTACCCTGCTGTGGAAAACATTGTCCTATGCCCTTATGCTCCGAGAGACAGAGAGCACGTCGGCAGACGCAGTGCAGAGGGAAAGGACACCGTATCCGTGGGAGCATGACGCCGCTTAGCGGGCAAAGAAGAAAGGTGCCGCCCTGCACTGGCTTTGACTTCCTGAGCTTCCTTGCTAGGACAGCAGCTGCCGAAAGCTGGCAACCACGCTGCCAGAGTGCAGAATGTAGGCGGTGCGGCACGCCTGCTTGCCGAAAGCCAGTGTCAGCGAGACAGCGTGCTAGGCTGTGCTTCACAGCGCCTTGTAGAACAGGCACTTGAAGAATGCCCTCTCTGTTCCGCAAAAGCTCTGCCACAGTGAAGGTGGAAATAGCAGCCTGTGGCCACGGGCAGAGCTGGTCAACAGCTGCGCCTCCCTTTGCCAAGCTGCGAGAGCATTCTCAGCCGAGTTCTGCTTTGACAGAGCTATTGCTGAACTTTTGCAGTCCCAGAGGCTGCTGAAACCAAGGCTGTGTTCTGCCTCTTCATTCTTGGCTTTCTGTGCTCCAGCGAGTTGTGAAGCTCGGACACGGCATTCAGCTTTGCCGCCTCTCTGCACGGAACGCACTAGGCAGAACTACTGTGCTTCGTGCATGCTCTCTCTTCGCTTTTCTGGTCACTGCTCTGCTTTTTGCTTGGCAGCGTTCAAAGGGTCCACGGCATACCTCTTGCACAGCGAGAGGTGGCCGGCGAGGAATACTTGCTGGCTTAAGTCGTTCCATGCTCAAGGCATTCATCAGAGCAACACAATGTGGGAAAAGAGGAGACTACATCGCAGGACAAATTTCTATGCTGGGACATTCTTGTCTGCGAGACAGCTCTCTGGAGCGCTAGCATTTGGCCAGGACGAAATTAGCGCCGTGGTAAGCCAATCTGACAAGAGGAGTGCAACAATCGTGGCAATATTGGGCCACTTGGCAGGTGGCCGAAGAAAGACGGCTGCCCCGTGAACGTGGTGCCAGAAGGCAAGTTGCAGCAGGACGCTCCGGGCGAGCTTAATGTGTAGCCGCAGTTGTTCTAGGCGAGTTGTAGCCGAGAAGCTTTCCGTCTCCATTCACGAGACAAGAAAGGCAGAACGCAATGTTACACAATGTTGAGAAGAAAAGTGCGCGTAGCGAGCTCGTTGCGGCAGAAGCGAAAGCCAGGAGCAGCGTGCTCGGTGCGAGAAGTAGACGGCGCTTCGCCTCCTTGGGAAGGAAAACGCGTCTGGGCACGAACGGCAGCCAGCGAAGCCGCAAAACAACAGGCTGCTCTGCTCAGCGCACGAGCCTGAAGTGAGTGGCAAGGGCTAAGGGGACAGTTCCAAGGCATCTATCTGGCTTTCCTGCTAGCAATGCCATTTCTACCCTGCTGTGGAAAACATTGTCCTTTGCCGTTATACTCCGAGATGCAGAGAGCACGTCGGCAGACGCAGTGCAGAGGGAAAGGACACAGTATCCTTGTGAGTGTGACGCCGCTTAGGCAGGCAAAGCAGGAAGGCACTGTCCTTGCACTGGCTTTGACTTCCTGAGCTTCCTTGATTGGACAGCAGCTGCTGAAAGCTGGCAACTTGGACTGCGAGAGTGCTGAATGTAGGCGGTGCGGCACGCCTGCTCGGAGAAAGCCGGTAAGGGAGAGGCAGCGCGCTTGTTTTTGTTTCAGACCTGTTCAACACAGAATGGCTAAGGAAAGATTCGCTTATCGCTGCGGGCACCTCTTGTCAAGAGCTGCACCTTATTTTGCCAAGCTGCAAAAACTTTCTCGCCTGAATACTGCTTTGATAGAGACATTGCTGCAGTTTTGCAGTTCCGGAGGCTGCTGAAACGATCTGTCTTTTCTGCCGTTTCATTCTTGGCTTTCTGTGTACCTTCGATAAGTGAAGCTCGGGCAGGGCATTTAGCTTTTCCGCTTTTCAGCACGGAAGGCACTAGACAGGAATACCGTGAGTCGTGCATGCTTTCTCCTCCCTTTCAGCTCCACTGCTGTGTTTTCTAATTGGCACTGTTCCCATGGGCCACGTAACTGCCGGCCGATCAGCGAGAAGTGGCCGGCGAGGAGTACTTGCTGGATTACTCGTTTCCATGGCCAAGGCAATCAGCAGAACAACAGCATGTGGGAAACAAGGAGGAAATCTAGCAGGACAAGTTTCTCCGCTGGAACATTTTTCTCTGCGAGACATCTCTCAGCCTTACGTGGAAGCGCTTTGCCATTAGGTTTCGAGATGCAAAGAACTCCTAGGCAGATGTAGTGGATAAGGAAAAGACACAATAACCTGGTGAGTGTCATGCGACTTAGGCGGGCCAAGCAGGAAGGTATTGCCCTTCACCGTCTTTGACTTCTTGTCCCTGCCTTTTACTTCCAGGTTCTAATAACTAACTTCCGTGCTAGTTTGCTGTGGCGTCTCTCCATTCTGTCCAAGGAATGGAGAGACTTTCAGGAATTGGGCAACTATCTCATGTAAAGCCCGCTCTAGGACAGCTTCTCTTGCTAAGCCCTGCCAGGACATAACCATCACCCTAACCCCTAACCCAAACCCGTACCCGAACCCTAACCCCAACCCCAACCCCAACCCTAACCCGAACCATAACCCTAACCCTAAGCCTATCCCTAACGCGAACCATAACCCTAAGCCTATCCCTATCCCTATCCCTAACCCTAAGCCTACCCCTACCCCTATCCCTATCCCTATCCCTATCCCTATCCCTATCCCTATCCTGTACCCGAGCCCGAACCCGAACACTAAGCCCAACCCCAACGCTAACCCTAACGCTAAACCCAACACTAACCCTAAGAGAAATATTAACACTAACCCTAATCCTAACCCTAACCCTAAAACTCATCCCTAAACCTAACCCCGCACCCTAACTCTAACCCTAAGCCGAAGCTTAATAATAACATTTACCTAAACTTAACCCTAAACCTAGAGCTAGACATAGGTGGCATTTTTCCCCAGGAAGCCAAACTCAAGACCCCACAGTGCAGATGTCATTTTGTCAGGCACGTTTGGGCCTCCGATGGCAGCCAGGTTTGGAGGAGGGGGCAGCTTTGTTCTGGGAGAAATCCTCGTCCTTCTGGAATTTTTGTAGGCAGCAGCACATTTCGGGCTGCAGGCAATTAAGGCAAGTTTGTTGGGAAAGGTGGCACTTTTCCCCAGGAAGCTAAACTGAAGAGCCCACTTGGCAGATGTCATTTTGTAGGGCACGTATTGCCCATCGATGACAGCCAGATTTGGAGGAGGGGACAGCTTTGGTCTGGAAGAAATCCTCGTCCTTCTGGAATTTTTCTAAGCAAAGGCCCAAGCCGGGCCACAGGCAAGTTAGGCAATTTGGCTCCGAAAGTTTCCAAGTGCTGGCCTGCACAGGATTTGACTTGCTTAGCGTCTTTGCTGGGACAGCATCTGCCGAAAGTTGGCAACTAGGCTGTGAGAATGCATAGTGCAAGCGGCGCGGCACGCCTGCTAGGAGAAAGCGAGTATCAGCGAGGAAGTGCTCTAGGCTCTGTATCAGAGCACTTTGAAGAACACACGCGTGATAGATGCCGTCCCAGTTCCGCAAAAGCTCTGCCATAGTGAAGGTGGAAGAAGCAGCCTGTGGCCACGGGCAGAGCTGGTCAGCAGTGCACCTTACTTTCCCAAGCTGCGAGAGCATTCTCTGCAGAGTTCTGCTTTGACAGAGCAATTGCTGCACTTTTGCATTCCCAGAGGCTGCTGAAAGGAAGGCTATTTTGTGCTGCTTAATTCTTGGCTTGCTCTAATCCAGCGAGAAGTGAAGCCCGGGACCAGCATTCAGCTTTGCCTCCTTTCTGCACGGAAAGCACTAGACAGAATTACTGTGCTTTGTGCATGCTCTCTCCTCGCTTTTATGGTCACTGCTCTGCTTTTGCTTGGCAGCATTCAAAGGGTCCACGGCATACATCTTGCACAGCGAGAGGTGGCCGGCGAGGAATACTTGCTGGCTCAGTCGTTCCATGGCCAAGGCATTCATCAGAGCAACACAATGTGGGAAAAGAGGAGGGAACATTGCAGGACAAATTTCTGTGCTGGGACATTCTTGTTTGGGAGACAGCTCTCCGGCGCGCCAGGCTGAAATCAGCGCCGTGGCAAGCCAATCTGACAAGAGGAGTGCAACGAGCGCGGCCATATCGGGCCACTTGGCAGGTGGCCGAAGAAAGACGGCTGCCCCGTGAACGTGGTGCCAGAAGGCAAGTTGCAGCAGGACGCTCCGGGCGAGCTTAATGTGTAGCCGCAGTTGTTCTAGGCGAGTTGTAGCCGAGAAGCTTTCCGTCTCCATTCACGAGACAAGAAAGGCTGAACGCAAGGGCGCAGAGGGTTGAGAAGAAAAGTGCGCGTAGCGAGCTCGTTGCGGCAGAAGCGAAAGCCAGGAGCAGCGTGCTCGGTGCGAGAAGTAGACGGCGCTTCGCCTCCTTGGGAAGGAAATCGTGTCTGGGCACGAACGACAGCCAGCGAAGCTTCAGAACAACAGGCTGCTCTGCTCAGCGTACGAGCCTGAAGTGAGTGGCAAGGGCTAAGGGGACAGTCCCAAGGCATCTATCTTTCCTGCTAGCAATGCCATTTCTACCCTGCTGTGGAAAACATTGTCCTATGCCCTTATGCTCCGAGAGACAGAGAGCACGTCGGCAGACGCAGTGCAGAGTGAAAGGACACAGTATCCGTGGGAGCATGACGCCGCTTAGCGGGCAAAGAAGAAAGGTGCCGCCCTGCACTGGCTTTGACTTCCTGAGCTTCCTTGCTAGGACAGCAGCTGCCGAAAGCTGGCAACCACGCTGCCAGAGTGCAGAATGTAGGCGGTGCGGCACGCCTGCTTGCCGAAAGCCAGTATCAGCGAGACAGCGTGCTAGGCTGTGCTTCACAGCGCCTTGTAGAACACGCACTTGAAGAATGCCGTCTCTGTTCCGCAAAAGCTCTGCCACAGTGAAGGTGGAAGAAACATCCTGTGGCCACGGGCAGAGCTGGTCAACAGCTGCGCCTCCCTTTGCCAAGCTGCGAGAGCATTCTCAGCCGAGTTCTGCTTTGACAGAGCTATTGCTGAACTTTTGCAGTCCCAGAGGCTGCTGAAACCAAGGCTGTGTTCTGCCTCTTCATTCTTGGCTTTCTGTGCTCCAGCGAGTTGTGAAGCTCGGACACGGCATTCAGCTTTGCCGCCTCTCTGCACGGAACGCACTAGGCAGAACTACTGTGCTTCGTGCATGCTCTCTCTTCGCTTTTCTGGTCACTGCTCTGCTTTTTGCTTGGCAGCGTTCAAAGGGTCCACGGCATACCTCTTGCACAGCGAGAGGTGGCCGGCGAGGAATACTTGCTGGCTTAAGTCGTTCCATGCTCAAGGCATTCATCAGAGCAATACAATGTGGGAAAAGAGGAGACTACATCACAGGACAAATTTCTATGCTGGGACATTCTTGTCTGCGAGACAGCTCTCTGGAGCGCTAGCATTTGGCCAGGACGAAATTAGCGCCGTGGTAAGCCAATCTGACAAGAGGAGTGCAACAATCGTGGCAATATTGGGCCACTTGGCAGGTGGCCGAAGAAAGACGGCTGCCCCGTGAACGTGGTGCCAGAAGGCAAGTTGCAGCAGGACGCTCCGGGCGAGCTTAATGTGTAGCCGCAGTTGTTCTAGGCGAGTTGTAGCCGAGAAGCTTTCCGTCTCCATTCACGAGACAAGAAAGGCAGAACGCAATGGTACACAATGTTGAGAAGCAAAGTGCGCGTAGCGAGCTCGTTGCGGCAGAAGCGAAAGCCAGGAGCAGCGTGCTCGGTGCGAGAAGTAGACGGCGCTTCGCCTCCTTGGGAAGGAAAACGCGTCTGGGCACGAACGACAGCCAGCGAAGCCGCAAAACAACAGGCTGCTCTGCTCAGCGCACGAGCCTGAAGTGAGTGGCAAGGGCTAAGGGGACAGTTCCAAGGCATCTATCTGGCTTTCCTGCTAGCAATGCCATTTCTACCCTGCTGTGGAAAACATTGTCCTTTGCCGTTATACTCCGAGATGCAGAGAGCACGTCGGCAGACGCAGTGCAGAGGGAAAGGACACAGTATCCTTGTGAGTGTGACGCCGCTTAGGCAGGCAAAGCAGGAAGGCACTGCCCTTGCACTGGCTTTGACTTCCTGAGCTTCCTTGATTGGACAGCAGCTGCTGAAAGCTGGCAACTTGGACTGCGAGAGTGCCGAATGTAGGCGGTGCGGCACGCCTGCTCGGAGAAAGCCGGTAAGGGAGAGGCAGCGCGCTTGTTTTTGTTTCAGACCTGTTCAACACAGAATGGCTAAGGAAAGATTCGCTTATCGCTGCGGGCACCTCTTGTCAAGAGCTGCACCTTATTTTGCCAAGCTGCAAAAACTTTCTCGCCTGAATACTGCTTTGATAGAGACATTGCTGCAGTTTTGCAGTTCCGGAGGCTGCTGAAACGATCTGTCTTTTCTGCCGTTTCATTCTTGGCTTTCTGTGTACCTTCGATAAGTGAAGCTCGGGCAGGGCATTTAGCTTTTCCGCTTTTCAGCACGGAAGGCACTAGACAGGAATACCGTGAGTCGTGCATGCTTTCTCCTCCCTTTCAGCTCCACTGCTGTGTTTTCTAATTGGCACTGTTCCCATGGGCCACGTAACTGCCGGCCGATCAGCGAGAAGTGGCCGGCGAGGAGTACTTGCTGGATTACTCGTTTCCATGGCCAAGGCAATCAGCAGAACAACAGCATGTGGGAAACAAGGAGGAAATCTAGCAGGACAAGTTTCTCCGCTGGAACATTTTTCTCTGCGAGACATCTCTCAGCCTTACGTGGAAGCGCTTTGCCATTAGGTTTCGAGATGCAAAGAACTCCTAGGCAGATGTAGTGGATAAGGAAAAGACACAATAACCTGGTGAGTGTCATGCGACTTAGGCGGGCCAAGCAGGAAGGTATTGCCCTTCACCGTCTTTGACTTCTTGTCCCTGCCTTTTACTTCCAGGTTCTAATAACTAACTTCCGTGCTAGTTTGCTGTGGCGTCTCTCCATTCTGTCCAAGGAATGGAGAGACTTTCAGGAATTGGGCAACTATCTCATGTAAAGCCCGCTCTAGGACAGCTTCTCTTGCTAAGCCCTGCCAGGACATAACCATCACCCTAACCCCTAACCCAAACCCGTACCCGAACCCTAACCCCAACCCCAACCCCAACCCTAACCCGAACCATAACCCTAACCCTAAGCCTATCCCTAACGCGAACCATAACCCTAAGCCTATCCCTATCCCTATCCCTAACCCTAAGCCTACCCCTACCCCTATCCCTATCCCTATCCCTATCCCTATCCCTATCCCTATCCCTATCCCTATCCTGTACCCGAGCCCGAACCCGAACACTAAGCCCAACCCCAACGCTAACCCTAACGCTAAACCCAACACTAACCCTAAGAGAAATATTAACACTAACCCTAATCCTAACCCTAACCCTAAAACTCATCCCTAAACCTAACCCCGCACCCTAACTCTAACCCTAAGCCGAAGCTTAATAATAACATTTACCTAAACTTAACCCTAAACCTAGAGCTAGACATAGGTGGCATTTTTCCCCAGGAAGCCAAACTCAAGACCCCACAGTGCAGATGTCATTTTGTCAGGCACGTTTGGGCCTCCGATGGCAGCCAGGTTTGGAGGAGGGGGCAGCTTTGTTCTGGGAGAAATCCTCGTCCTTCTGGAATTTTTGTAGGCAGCAGCACATTTCGGGCTGCAGGCAATTAAGGCAAGTTTGTTGGGAAAGGTGGCACTTTTCCCCAGGAAGCTAAACTGAAGAGCCCACTTGGCAGATGTCATTTTGTAGGGCACGTATTGCCCATCGATGACAGCCAGATTTGGAGGAGGGGACAGCTTTGGTCTGGAAGAAATCCTCGTCCTTCTGGAATTTTTCTAAGCAAAGGCCCAAGCCGGGCCACAGGCAAGTTAGGCAATTTGGCTCCGAAAGTTTCCAAGTGCTGGCCTGCACAGGATTTGACTTGCTTAGCGTCTTTGCTGGGACAGCATCTGCCGAAAGTTGGCAACTAGGCTGTGAGAATGCATAGTGCAAGCGGCGCGGCACGCCTGCTAGGAGAAAGCGAGTATCAGCGAGGAAGTGCTCTAGGCTCTGTATCAGAGCACTTTGAAGAACACACGCGTGATAGATGCCGTCCCAGTTCCGCAAAAGCTCTGCCATAGTGAAGGTGGAAGAAGCAGCCTGTGGCCACGGGCAGAGCTGGTCAGCAGTGCACCTTACTTTCCCAAGCTGCGAGAGCATTCTCTGCAGAGTTCTGCTTTGACAGAGCAATTGCTGCACTTTTGCATTCCCAGAGGCTGCTGAAAGGAAGGCTATTTTGTGCTGCTTAATTCTTGGCTTGCTGTAATCCAGCGAGAAGTGAAGCCCGGGACCAGCATTCAGCTTTGCCTCCTTTCTGCACGGAAAGCACTAGACAGAATTACTGTGCTTTGTGCATGCTCTCTCCTCGCTTTTATGGTCACTGCTCTGCTTTTGCTTGGCAGCATTCAAAGGGTCCACGGCATACATCTTGCACAGCGAGAGGTGGCCGGCGAGGAATACTTGCTGGCTCAGTCGTTCCATGGCCAAGGCATTCATCAGAGCAACACGATGTGGGAAAAGAGGAGGGAACATTGCAGGACAAATTTCTGTGCTGGGACATTCTTGTTTGGGAGACAGCTCTCCGGCGCGCCAGGCTGAAATCAGCGCCGTGGTAAGCCAATCTGACAAGAGGAGTGCAACGAGCGCGGCCATATCGGGCCACTTGGCAGGTGGCCGAAGAAAGACGGCTGCCCCGTGAACGTGGTGCCAGAAGGCAAGTTGCAGCAGGACGCTCCGGGCGAGCTTAATGTGTAGCCGCAGTTGTTCTAGGCGAGTTGTAGCCGAGAAGCTTTCCGTCTCCATTCACGAGACAAGAAAGGCTGAACGCAAGGGTGCAGAGGGTTGAGAAGAAAAGTGCGCGTAGCGAGCTCGTTGCGGCAGAAGCGAAAGCCAGGAGCAGCGTGCTCGGTGCGAGAAGTAGACGGCGCTTCGCCTCCTTGGGAAGGAAATCGTGTCTGGGCACGAACGACAGCCAGCGAAGCTTCAGAACAGCAGGCTGCTCTGCTCTGCGTACGAGCGTGAAGTGAGTGGCAAGGGCTAAGGGGACAGTTCCAAGGCATCTAGCTTTCCTGCTAGCAATGCCATTTCTACCCTGCTGTGGAAAATATTGTCCTTTGCCGTTATGCTCCGAGTTGCAGAGAGCACGTCGGCAGACGCAGTGCAGAGTGAAAGGACACAGTATCCGTGGGAGCATGACGCCGCTTAGCGGGCAAAGAAGAAAGGTGCCGCCCTGCACTGGCTTTGACTTCCTGAGCTTCCTTGCTAGGACAGCAGCTGCCGAAAGCTGGCAACCACGCTGCCAGAGTGCAGGATGTAGGCGGTGCGGCACGCCTGCTTGCCGAAAGCCAGTATCAGCGAGACAGCGTGCTAGGCTGTGCTTCACAGCGCCTTGTAGAACACGCACTTGAAGAATGCCGTCTCTGTTCCGCAAAAGCTCTGCCACAGTGAAGGTGGAAGAAACATCCTGTGGCCACGGGCAGAGCTGGTCAACAGCTGCGCCTCCCTTTGCCAAGCTGCGAGAGCATTCTCAGCCGAGTTCTGCTTTGACAGAGCTATTGCTGAACTTTT